>NW_027185340.1:5132500-5307500 GCF_022577435.1 Embiotoca jacksoni
GTCGCTAAATGCACTACTCATCGGTCTGTTTTCTGTCTTCTGCTGGCCCTGTGCGTTAGTGGGGCCGACAATCTAACAGGTTAAAAGAATAATTGCAACTCTATTTACCCCAAACAGCCTCTCGTCTGCACATAATTACATCCACGCACACACACTGACATGCACGGACACACTATCACATACTGAGGCACGCTCGGATAGACAGAGAGAGGGAGAGAAAGAGGGAGAGTCCCTGCACTAATATTTAGGTTGTAGCAGTCATGTGTTTGAGTGAACCCTCCTCTTGTCCTCCTCTTCAACGCAAAGCACTGTTAACCACCGACACTCAGTGAGAGAGGAATCCACCCCGCATTGACCGCACTCATGGTGCTGTGGGTGTTGGTGTGCCGCGTCTGTGTGTCCTGATACAGAGTGAAAATGTAGGACGGTATCATCCTCCAAGGTGAGGGGCTCTGTCGTGAATCCACAGCTGTTACTGCTGCACCTTACGTTCATTTTTGGCATTAATGAATCTCTATTAATTCTCGTGATGAATCAATGAGTTGTTTAATCTGTAAAATATCATCAAAAATTCAATAACTGCCATCACAAAGTTGTCAAGGTGACATCTTCCAAACTGAACGTTTTATATGAAGAAATGTTCAAAAAACCCTGAAAATTGAACAGCACTGATGCCACTGAATATTTGGCATTTGAAATGCGGTCGAAATGATTGATTGTTTAAAAAAAAAATATGAAAGATAATACGTGTAGGTTTTTTGGGGATGTTAATGAGGTTTGTGGTTTGTTGGGTTATTTTTCTAATATACACTGACATAAATCATTTAAATTATGGTGCGTAAAATGAAATCAGGATATATCATAAGCATTTAAATCCCAAAAGGTGTTCCTGGAAAGTATGTTTACACACAAAAGGAAACTGACTCCAGTTTCTAGGTGCTCTTCTCTCTCTGCACGTCTATAACATTCAGTAAAGGTAAACACTGACGTGCGGTCAATGCACAGACAAAAAGCTGAGTGAAGGTCTAACTATATGGAAAAGAAGGAAAAGAATATATGCACACAGCGTCTCAATAAAAACAACAAATAGGCAACAACATATGTCGAGTGTGTAAGAGTGAAAAACTGCTGGAATAAATGTAAGTAATGGTATACAGTAGTTGTATGCATGTATGTACAGTTTTTAAGGCCTGCTTATGGTTTTTAGTTCATATCTTTATATAATCATTATCAAATGAAAAATATAAGCAGGCTTTAAAAACTGCTCATGAAATTGACTCCATATATAGACTACTTCAGTACATGGTTTTATTGGAAAAATGTAAACATAATATTCAGGGGCTTTTGCCCGCAGCACGGCTGCAGGTGTAGCCCCTGATGAATGATTTCAGCCTGCAGCCCAGTGATGCAGTGCCCGTGCTCGGACATTGGTGGCGCTGCTGCTGCACTGTGATTAATGACTGCTGCAGCTATACTGTGGATCCACTCACAGCCCGGCATTACATTAGGAGACATTATCTAAATACTCAACAAAGTGAAATTGAATTTAGTGCTCCTTCTCCAACCCCCCTCCCCCCCCCCTTCACCTCCCCCCCAACCCTTCCCTCCCTCCTCCCTTTCTGCTGGTTGAACCGGTCCGCTCTAGGATCCCATTCTCTCCTTATTGTTAGCGGGAGTCGAGCAGGATCCTCTGCTCGTCATCCACTTTCAAATTGAATCAGTCTCAATTTGACCTTTTATGTACCAGAATCCGCTACAGATGTACAGTATGTGCATGCAAGTAACGTTTTACACACTCACACGTGTGTGTGTGTGTGTGTGTGTGTGTGTGTGTGTGTGTGTGTGTGTGTGTCCCATATGTGCCCCCGTGTCAGCTCGCATTGCTTACAGTGAAGTGGGGAACAGCATCTCCCTATTTGCCACAGAATAGACCAATTAGTGTTTAGCAACAGAGCAGGAACCCATGTGAATGTGTCATTGATTAGCAGGATTTGGCTAATCATCACATCTCATAAACTCACCCGCTAATGTCAGCTGGATCTCCTACAGTACGCCTCCTTCTCCTTCCTCAATCTATCCCTCTCTCTCTCTTCTCCTTCTCCTTTCAGCTCCCTCTTCCCGTCTGTCTTTCCGCACTTGTCTCTTCGCCCATCTGTCTCCGTCTGTCTTCTCTCCTTTTCTCCCCTCTTCTCAATTTCTTCCTTCCTCTCTTCCTCTTTCTTCTAATTTTTTTTTTTTTTTTTTTTTCAATGGTGGAGAGTTTACAGTAGAAAGAGCAGAGCGGATGCTGACTTTCCAGCTCGTACATCAGGAAAGGAGAACAGGAGTCTGCATAGCTACTGATTTATGAAGACAATATGTACTTTTTTTTGTCTTCTGTGCGGTTATTAATTTCAGTGAGCTTTTACTGTACTCTTCATCGAGACCGGATTGGTTCCTTTTTATGTCTCTCATTTTCTGACATCTCATGATAAAAGTCATCTTCAACAGAAGAGAGAACCACAAAGAAAGTACCTCATAGTATCACGTCCAATGTGTTTAATTGTTCAATTCTCCTCTTTAATTGAAACCTGGCTTTTGATTAAGTAATTGTAGGTCAAAACTGTGAAAAAAAAAAACATGCGGCTGTTACTAAAAACAAAAGCTGTCTGTGCTCTTCCCCAAATAAAGTGAGTGAAATGTAAGACCTTGGCTTCTGATGAAACTGGGCAAAGTCACAATAGTACGATCAAGAGCAAAAAATATTTTTCTTTTTTACATGTAATTAACAAAATGTCACGTGTTTTCAGGAACTATTAAGTGTTGGTATACAACAGGGGTTCAAGTCGTGATTATTTCCATTATTAATTAATCTGCAGAATATATTCTTAATTATTCAATTAAACCTTTTCTATATTAAATATTGGAAAATCGGGGAAAATGTTTTTATGATTACCTACAGACAAAGATGTCTTCATTCAATTGCCTGTTTTGTTCGAAGCAGAAGTCCAAAACTTAAGATGTTCAGTTTCAGTTTAGTATCACACAAGACTAAGAGAAGCAACAAATCTTCACAGTTTAGAAGTTTAGACCAAAAATCCATCATCAAAATACTTTATCATTTCAGTTGTAGTGGATTATTTTTATTTATTGAATAGCACAAGTACCGTAGTTACAGTAGCTCAAACGGTAAATATAAACATCAAAAATAAAACTGCCTTATTACTTCAGCTTAGCATATTTGTTATACTGTTAAACTTCAACTGCTCACATATACGACCAGAAAGTAGCGCTGCTCCTGATCCATTTCATCTTTTTGCTTTTGAATAAGATGAAATTAAATTGGTGGTTTTGGAGCTTTGAATGTTGTGTAATAAGTATTTAGTTATCATATTAATTAACATCTGTTTGACACAGTATGGTGGCCAGCTGGGAGCATGAAGGAGGACATGTGGTGTGCATGTAAGTGTGTGTCAGTGCATGTGTGTGAAAGGTTGCGTGGGGGTGGTGGGGTGGGGTGGGGTGGGGAGGGAGGGGAGCAGCTCACAGCGTTTGATTTGTTGTGTTGCTAATGTGACACTGATTATACAGGTCAGAGTAAAACAAAGCGGTGAGACGTTGCAATGCTAATACAGACGCTATGATAACAGGGTTGTCGTCTCTCACGCTTGTGCTCTCCGGCGCAGATAGACAGATGTACAGATACACAGATATACCTCCATGTGAACGTATACACACACACACACACACACACACACGTTCACACATTCAAAGACACACAAACACTCTCGTGACACACACATTCACATGTCCCAAAAACACATCTCTCAATGACTTCAACAAACCACAGAGCCTTTTTTTTTTTTTTTTTTTTTTGGTAAGAGGTAGACTGTTGCCATGGAGAGAAGAGGTTAGTGAATTTGACCTATGCTAGCGTTGGTCCCGCAGCTGTAATTTCAAATGAGAGAAAAAAAAATATGTGTTACTCACTGAATTGATTTATCCCTATGTTTATGAGTAGATAAGTGCAGTGATGCTTAGATGGAGGGTTATTTTCATGGGGTGACTCTTTTGTGTGTATTGTGTTTATCTAGGCCATTGTTGATGTAGGGAGTACTGTAGCTCTTTTTCTCACAGCGGGGACCCTCTTTTTGTGTTTGTGTGTAGCGCTTTCTGTACGTGCGCCTGTGATTTGTTTGCGTTTATGTGTGTGCGCCAACCTCCGCCGCAGGTACAGCAAAGGCATGGGACACGTGGTGGTTTATGAAGAGCAGTGCGTGATCAGACTGCCCTGCAGCACTAACTAAACCAATCACAATAGGATGGAAAAAGTGAAAGTGACTAAATAACGTGCAGTGCATTTGTTCGGATTTAGTAACTGCGTAACCCATTCCTTCATTTAAACTGATCCAGTCTCGTGGCCTCGGTTCAGCTCCCACTACCCTAATGCAGTCAGAAGAAAATATTACCCGCAGTATCGGCCGGCTTTATGTTATTTGACATTGTTGCGCGTGCAACATATGGAAGACGACAAGAGAGCAAATAGGGAGCCCAGATATGGTCCTCTGTCTGGGTTTTGGGGTAATTTGCTGAAACCGGGTGCGAGTGTTGTGGGAGATGGGCGGGGACCTGTCAATCACGGGTTTGACAGGGCCTTGTATAGGTTGTCATGTTGCCCGGCAGCCGAGGCAGAGGAGCCATGGACCCGGGGGCCAAATGGGGGTCACCGTCTGCCCTGTACTGTCCCCGCGACAGCACGAGGTGCAGATAGGCAAGGCGTCGCTCCGAGAAGGTCAGCCCAGGGGTGATCCAATTCTCTGGGTTTGGGCGTCAGTAGATTGTGTGCTCACCTCTGTCAAACCCTCCACATACAGGTCAGCAAAAATAAGAGGGGAGACTCACAGCAGCGGGAAGAAGGGTTGACATAACAGAGAGGCATCAGCTAACCTGTGTGTGTGTTTGTGTGTGCGTGAATGTATATATAATTCTGTGTCTTTCATCCTCGCTCCAGTCATCTGAAGTGGTGGACAGTAATGTGCCTCTGAGTTCTCGGTTGACCCTTAAAGGCCCCGCTGGGGATACTGAGTGGGTGACTTTGCTCCTGCAGCCTGGAAGACCTCCATATTCATCGTTTCCTTTTTCCTGTCTTCGTATACCTGTTATCTCTCTTTCATTGTCTGTCTGTACTTCTCTCTTTGACTGCATACTCTCTCTTTCAACTTCTGTCCTCAGGGAAGCTTCTCACCTTGCTCCTAAATGCTGAACATGTTTTGTGCAGGTCACTGTTGGATATTCCCATGTGACACCTCCTTACTGAGGTATAATACGAATCAATAAAGTTCTGATGCTTTCAGGTTTTTGCTTTATCTTCAATAATGTCAACAAAGTGTAGACTGTGGAGGTCAAGGTATTTGCAGTTGTGATCAGTGTGTGTTGGAGAGCTTGTTAAACATTATGTCGTCATTGACACCGCTAAAGGACATACAAGTGGCAAGTCCTTCAACCCAGAATATTATGGATATAATGCCTATCATTAAGGACTTCCGCACTCCTGGGCTGTCGTATAACGTCTTTTCACAGAAGTGTCTGTGTGTCTTCTGTGTGTCTTCTGAGTCTTCTGTGTCTTCTGTGTCCTCTGTGTGTGTGTGTGTGTGTGTGTGTGTGTGTGTGTGTGTGTGTGTGTGTGTGTGTGTGTCAGGAAAACCAGTGGAACCTACCATCTGGTAGTGAAGGCCAATAGACTGTTGGAGTCTTGCTGCCCTACCCTTGTCAGTGGCAGCTGTGTGTGTGTGTGTGTGTGTGTGTGTGTGTGTGTGTGTGTGTGTGTGTGTGTGTGTGTGTGTGTGCGTGTGTGTGCGTGCGCGCGCGCTTGACACACCACGTCTGTGCCTGTGTTCCCATGTGCGCACTAATTACTGTCATGGGTGTCACAGTACGATCGGACCTGCAACGGTCATCATGTGTTGACACATTTAGTTTCTGACTGGCTGATTAACAGCTTCTGCTTCCTGTGATTGTGCAGGAGTAAACTTCTGACTGACTCAATGATTTCATATTTCACTTGTGTGTAGTACTCCATTGTAAGCGTCGCTTTCCATCTCAGCTTTTTTTTAAAAAATTTTTTATATGTTTACATACATATGTTTTAACCAAAATTATAATTTATGTACTGCTGCAGCTAACAATTATTTTCATGAATATAATTCTCTCAATTCATTATTAATCATTTGGTGTAAAAGATTCTTGGAGAATAGTGAAAAATACCTGTCAGAAATTTGTAAGAGTTCATGAAGCATTTCAGCTCTCTGTGTCATCACACTTTCAAGCTTGAGCACAAAGTCAGACAGAAGGATCCTTGTTGAAGTCAATAAATGTTAGAATTGGAGCTGAAATGAGTTAATTAATTAATTAATCAATTAATAGATCGGTAGGTCATTTATTATTAAAGCAATTATTTCAAGCAAAATTGACAAGCATTTGCTTCTTCCAATAGACTATGTCCAGTGTGAGGATCTGCAGCTTTTCTCGTTTTTATAACTCTAAACTGCTCACTTGGATAAGATAATTTAAATATTTCACCTTTTTTTTTCTTTCTATTTGATGACATGTCCTTGACTAAATAGTTCGTTGATAATCAGAGTTTGTTATTCGTGGCCCTGGTGCGAACTTTTCTGTGACTACTGGATGATGCGACTGACAATGTTGAGCGTAAATTGGATGTTTCCCTCATACCTATTTGTAATTTTAAAAAGTTAACCAATGACATGCAAAAAATAAAGATTAAGGCTAACATTCATTTATTTCATTTCATTAAAACTCAAAACTCACTGATTAGAGTATTCAGTCCACTTTAATAGAAATATGTAAGTAAATCACAACACTAACAGCCTCCTGAATATTTGGATTTGGACATGTAGCAGTAATATTATAGATTATAATAATCAGGCTTTTTCAGCATCTAGTTTGTTGCTAGTTTAAGACTTTTCAAATTTAACAAACTGCTAAGTGTGTCTTGTCTTCTTCCCCTTCGTCTCCTCCAGTTCATTGTACTCCCTCCTCCCCACTCCCATCCCCCCACCCCATTCCTGTCCCATGGGCAAGCCGAAGGCTGACAGCTTTGTTTGTGTACTCCACTAAGTGATTTTTAATCAACTAGTCTGCATGAATCCTCCCAAGGGCCAGAGCAGCCGAGGCTGTGAGAGATTGAGCTGAGCGCTGGTGGACGGACAGACGGCCGGCCGGCCGGAGATAGTGTGAGGGAGTGAGAAGTGTTGCAGACTACATCCACAGTACGCAGACACACGAGCGCACCCTCCATCTCCAGCTGCACCAACATTTCTCTCTCCGTCTGTAAAACCTTACGCTGTGTTGTAATACAGACAAAGTCAATATTTCATTGTTGTCGTGCACGTTTTTCAGTTTCTTTTCTCCATGCCCTCTCTTTATTGTTACAGAGCAAAGAAGCAATCCAAACAAACTTGTAATTAAGATTGAACAGGAGTGTTAAGTTTTCACTGAAACTGACTGAGAAACAAAAAACCGTGCAGTGATGGTGATTATGTGGTGGAATCCTTTGGTTCAGAATTTATGCAATAAACAGTGCTTTAAAAATCCCACAATAAAACAGTGTGTCCGTGGCACATACACCATTTAAAAAAAAAAAAAAATTAAAAATAATTACAGTTCTGTGACTGTACACCTGTCAGTAATAATTTAAAAAAATTAAATATATGAATATACTCCTCATTCTCAACACAACGGTTATCCCAACTAGGGATGTCACACCAGAAACTTGGTAGTTTGTACCAATAAACATTTAAATTACTTGATTTTAACAATCAATTAAATTAAATCTATTATAATCAATTAAATACTGTATGTATTTAGACATAGTGTTATCAAAAAAAGCTGCCGTACATGATGTGCTAACACACACACACACACACACACACACACACACACACACACACGCTTTATATTTTGAAAGATTAAAAAGTACTGATAGCAGCTGCTAGTGTTATGTGAACGGTGTGGCCACCCACATTTTGACGACGTAAACAACTGAAACTTGCTGACCTTGAAATCTTTGCACAGATCTGGATGTCTGTCTTTGGGTTAGATTAGTTTGGGGTGTTTCCTCCTTTAGTTCCAAATGTTCTGGGAACCCATTTAGATTTTGACTTTTGGTTGTCTGACTTATCCCCAATCATCCAGCTCAAAATATCTCTATACACGACTTTGTGTTTGTGTTTTGTTTTCAAGTCACAGTGGACCTGCTGCACCTGCATTTTTTATTGTCCAGTATCTCCAATACCAACATCACAGTTTTTGCATGGACTTGATACTAAATTTAATTTAATTTTACAAAATCACACATCAAAAATCACAGATATAAAAGTATATACATTAATGCAAAAACAAACAAGGGCATTTGAAGCACATTTGGTGCTTGCAGACAATAGTGAGCAGCAAACTGAGACTTACTCACGGACAGCTGCTGAGTCACACAAATATCATTTTCATATCTGTAAAATGCAGGACATTACATTGTGGCTTTGTTAGAATACAGGGGTGTACAGGCCATGGTCATAATATTTTGTTGCATGTTGGAATTTTTTAAAGCTCCAGTTAATACATTTACAGATTCAGAATTCAATTAAATTTAAATAGCGCCAAATCACAACAAGTCTTCTCAATGTGCATTCTTGAGAGAAACCAAACCATTCAACAATTGAGTGAGAACTGGAAGGGAAAAAAAAAAAAAAACTCCGTTAACAGGAAAAAAGCTCCGACAGAACCAGACTCGGAGGTGGGCGGCCACCTGCCTCAACCATGTTGTTTTGAGGGGAGAGCAGAGAGAGAAACGAATAGCATAGAGAGACAATAAAGTTTTAGTGAAGCCAGTAACCACAGACCAGAAACATGCACACAAAAAAAAACTACAGAAGGAAAACTGCATCGAGAGGCAACTAACAAGAAACAGAACCAGAGGAGGGAGAAGCCATACAAATAATGAGACGTAATTGTGGGCTATAAACTGCAGTGTTTTGGTCACACAGTCACTGTTAGTTAAAATGCTATGGAGCCGTGTCAGCAGTGGTTGCTACTGGCAACATAATGTTCAACTGAAGCCAGCTGCTGGTGAGACTGTGGTAAGGTGTGTTCAGACAGGAAGTGAAGCAACAGACACACCCGCTGTGTTTAGGAGTGTCTTCATAGCGTTTGTGTTCAGCTCAGCCTCAAAACTCACCAGGAACTGTAACTGTATTTATGCAAAGTAAACTCATAACGTGACAGTGTACGTGTAAACTTATTGCCCTTTTCAACTCGGATGGATTTGCCCTATTTTTTGCCGACTCAGGCTAATTGACCCTTTAATATCCCCACTTGCAACTTTGCCTTCTCTTTTTGCAGTTTCGCTGCTAATAACATTTGCCTTGCTTTCTGTTGCGTCTACAACATTGAATAAGCATAGTAATAGCAATTTGGTCATGATTTGTAAACCTGCTGCACTGAGTCAACATAAATACATTTTACTGACAACTTTAATCGCTATATAAACTCAATTTAAATCAACTGTATAATAGCAGGCTTTTGTTATCCTTTCCAAAAAGCTAAGTTTTTCTCTTTTGTAAGTAACTGACACTTAAAGATTTAGCTTCTCATGAACTATTTTTGAAAAATAGTTTTTCAGAGGGAAAATAAATTCAGTTTAGTGTGAATTTGAACCAAAACAGAGAGAAAAAGATGCATATTTTCAAAATGTGATATCGATGTAAATGAACCAGGATAGCAGTGGAGGCTGGCAGCGGACTAACAGGTGATACTTAGAGGTCAATACTGTTTTCTAAAGTCCAGTTGGATGCAAAAGTTTAGTAAGTTATGGTGAATATTTTTGACTTGTTAAAAATATAATCTACTTACGTTCACAAAATCAAAAGTAACAATGCTTTTACACAAGAAAAAAATACTCAAAAATACAATCAACAATGCATCAGGTAACTGTACCTCTAATCGTTAAGAAATCACTTCATCAAAGTTCCTATCGATTGTCTCAGTATGGTGTTAAAGACGTGTTGACTGTTTTTTGTTATACTGTGAATTTAGAGGACTTGATTTGTGAGGTATTCTCTAAAACAGATTCAATTCCAGTAAAATTTAAATTAAACACGCAGCTCTTGGTGGCAGACTTGATCCTTGTCACAATCATGAAATGTCAGTTTAGAGCGTATTATACAGAGATCTCCCTGCCACTCAGCTGCCATTTTAAACCACACGGTACAGTATAATGCAGATGGGAATGTGTACTGGTGGATTGTCGTCTGGCGGCTGTCAAATTGGAGGCGTTGGGTCTATGATAATACTTATTAGGAAATGGGATTAGTCTACAGATTATTTATGTTATTATTTACGTGATAATCCACAGACAGAGCAGCGACTGAGATTCTCACTTTATCAAAACAAACAGCCATAATTTACATCCTTTCTCTATACAGAACAGATGAACATAAGACCCTCGGAGATGGATGGTCACATGGAGAAAATACAAGTTCAATGATGTTTGACAGTCCTTAAAAACTGGATCTGTTTTCCTCTATTAATTTTGTTTCATGGCTTCCGAAATGTGACATAAACCACTTAAAGTTCAGGTGTATGAATATCATGTTATGAGCCGTGGAGTACAGCAGAGTAAGCAAGGGAGAAATTATAACACTTGGCATCTCTTTGTGATGCATCGGTGAGCCTCGTGAAAGAGAAGAAGGCCATGGAGAGAGGTCTCAATTCAGTGTTTTACTTTTTTTTATTTTTATTTCATTCAATCTGTCCTGAACAAGTCAAGGTCTTGGGCCTTCAGAGAAATGGAGTGAGCGGGTCGTGTATCAGTGTTATTGCAGCATAAGGTAGTTGGTGTGGGGGGGTGGGGGGGGCATACTCATAAGAGCTGTACTCGTGCTTCCCCATTGTTGTACAACTTTCAGGGAAGATAGGCAGCTACTAGCAATATTACCAATCAGGCTTTCAGATTGAAGGGAGAGATGAGAAATGATGAGGAGGCTGTATCTGTGGACCATGGGATGTTTCGAAACGACTCGCTCCTTTCATCACCGCTGTCGTCCTCTCCTCCTGTGAAACAAGCATGCAGCACAAACTTCTGCCTTTTTTTTCTTCTTCTTTTTTTCACGGCCATCTTTTCATTTGTGCAGCGATCACGTCACAGAATACCAGTTGCTCACATGTGGACGTGGCTCGGGGAGAAATGAGATTCCTCGGTGCCTCAACTGTAACAGACTGTGGCATAGGATGTGGCGAGTGCATTCAGCGTCCTACGGCATACACCAACTCAGTCAGCTGTTTGCTATCCCGAGTGTCTGTTCCCTTTCCCTCCCTCTGCTCTGCAGAAGCAGATGCGGAGGAGCAGAGATAACTCTTAACTTTGTTTTGACACTTTTGATTAAGGACCATTGAAGGAACACCTGTATGGCGGGAGGGAACAATGCACCAAGCCCGTAGAGAGATTGATTTTGTGCATTAGAGAAGCAGCCTTTGTCTAAAGCCACGAGGCCCTTTGTTATGCTAACCAGCCGTGGAAGATTTCCAATTCAATTTCACCTGAACGCTGGTCAGCCGCACGCTCCATTGTATGGCGTCCCTCGGGCCCGGCAGCCCCCCACCACCCCCGCCACCGCTGCCACCGCTGCCTCTCCCCTGTCGTCTCTCAAACTGCAATTTAGCCACTGAGGAGGGTGCGTTTGTGCGTGTGTGAAGGGGAGGGTGAGGAGGGGGAGTTGGGGGGGGGGGGGGGGGGCAATATGCTGCGGCCTAGATTGACAGCCGACTGGATACTCTTGCCACAATATTCGCAGCATCCCTGTCCTCGTGTGTGCAGCGGGCCGCGGAGAGGATCACAGTGAAATGAGATGATATTAATTATCCTAATCCTGATGGCTCTCTCTGGAACTCTGCTTCCACTCATCTGTCTCAGGAGAGGACTTGGATGGTCAGACAGAGAGAATGTCAGAGAAATGAAATGAAAGCCGACAAATTCAGCAGAGAATACTCCCAACAAAAAGGCTGCTTACTGAATAAAGTCGTTTTGCTGTTCTCTCTGTCTTTCGCTTTTTCTTTCGCGATTTCATGGTCGCTTAATTGTCCTTCCTTTTCCAATATTCTACTCTCATTTTGTAAGAGAGGTGTTTTGTTTTTTCTATGTTTGCTTTGCTAAGAAAAAAAAAATCCTTTTGTCCTTTCGAACAACAAAAATATTCCTCGCCAACTTTCTTTTCCTACTTGGTCAAGTTAAACAAATTATTATTTATATTTTGCCAAATTCTTTTCAGATAAAAGTAAAGGAGGAGCCATTTTAATTGAATATCTCTCCAAAAGAGCACATGATAATTGAAGCAGAGGCTGCTTGAATAGGCCTGTATTACATAGAGATTTGTATTAAGATCAAGCCTCTACAGTGATGAAATAACACAATGCTCAGCTGCAACCATTTACTCGGATACATGCAATAAGAGAAACTTCTTGACTCACTCATTATGCTTGATTATTGTATTATTTTAGTGGCGTCATACTCCAGTAGGCTGGGTTTGATAACACAACCCTCAAAGCTCACAATCATTAATTTGTTTTTTTGTCTTTATATCAAGAAAGGAGCTGCTCGGTTTTTGCTGAGTGAAATGCAACTTTTAACATTTTTGAAGTTGCAGTTGACGCAGGCGCTGCACCTCCTGGTTTTTGTGCCTTTTGTGTCCCGCATGCCCTGTGTTGAATTTTTCTTTATGATAAACCATTCACATTTTAGCAATCAAACACAGCGTTGTTTGTACAGTTTCATTTCTTCGCGTTTAAAATTAATTGATTTGTCGTTTATCTGTGTGTTTGCATGGTTGTTTCCGATTCTGATAGTTCTTTGTTCTGTAATGCAGCACATCAACACGAATGTGCGCGCAGAAAGGCCTAATCCTGGCCTGAAGTCGAGCTACCGTATATTTAGAGCGCTTCTGATTGTGAAGGTTGTTATTATTGAATTTGAGTGACGATCACGGTCGTTTGATCATGAATCAATGCCTCGCTGTTTCGTTGTGATGTGCTCGGGGGGACGCAGGAGTGTAGAAATTGTTTTATGGGGCTTTTTTTTTTATTATTTTTTTTGCCTTTCTGGGTCTTTGAGGGGCTCTTGTCTTCTCTCTTGAGCTCGCCCTGTAGCCTGATGAGACCCCTGCAGGCGCCGCACTTACTCACTCGCACCCTGGAACCAGCGCAGCAGACAAAGTGAAGTGAGGAGAATAGCTGTTTACCCCTTGTGCCTGAGGTATCAGTGCCAGCATAGAGTGGCACATCTTCCCCCTCCCACCCTCCATCCACCCTCCCACCCCCCTTACCCATACCCTTCAATAGGCTTGTGAAGTGTGAAGTATATTTTTGTTCTCGTGTTTTTATACCAATTTTAATTCCACAGCTGCATATCTGAGAAGCAGGATTTCCTTGGTTAGCTTCCCAGATTTTCTTTCTCTCCATCTTGCTATTTCCCTCCCTTGTATCCTCCCTCTCCCTCACCCACCCCGTCTCCTTCTCCTACCCCTACAATCCCTAACCTCTCTGTGTCTCTCTTCCCCTCAACACTCCCCACCCCCTTCCGTTGCCTGGGGGCTGATTATTTTAGTGGAAATACCGCCATCATGTATCGCTGCCAAATTCTGCCAGCCCAAGCCTCTGCCACCCCGCCCCTCCCTCCCCGCCCCCATACCCACATCCCTCCACTTAGAATAACCAATCTGATGATGTGACAGTTTCTTTCTCCCCATAGAAAATCTGCCTCTAACCCTTTTTCTCTCCTTCTTGCGTTTTGGATTCCAGCGTTGTTTGACATGTTATGGAAGGGTTTCAGCTTCCCACCTCCGCAATCCTTATTCTATCCCAGGGAAGCGGTTGGCATAGGAATCTAATACTTGGCAGAGAGGGCATGGAAGGAGGTGGTGATGGAGGGGAGGTGCGGTGGGGTTTTTGGGTGTCTTAAAAAAAAAAAAAAAAAACATCTTTTTAAATGCACTCCATCTCTGTGTAGTTTTTCTTTGCTGAAATATCCTCTTCATTTCCAGCAATGCATCTGATTTAAACTTTGATTCCGCTGTAGTCTCATGTCATGATGTTGTGCGACTTCACACAAAGTTTACAAGAGAAGACCGCATCGATGTTAGGCGTGTGGATTTCCCTGAGTGCACGCGTGCGTCTGTTTGCTTGTGTGTCATGTAACTACGCCAGTGGTCTTTGGTCCTTAGGTCGATGATCATCGGTTGCCATGGCGCTTTGCAGGCGGAGAAATCAGGTCCAGTTACAAAGCTTTGATGAGAGAGACATAAAAGCCTCTTTCTTCATAACACCTAGACGAAGCACACGAGTTGTAGCTCAGCTGCATCTGTCAGAGCCTGCAGTGAAGCCGGCCTCCGTTTGCAGACACGTAGCTCAGGCTAAAGCGTGACTCCACTCTCACTCAGGTGCCAATCATACACTTAGGCCAGATTTGAAATGCACCTATAAAAATTTCACTTCGACAAACGATGTGATGGTGGTCATTAACTAATTTGTCACCATCGTCTGTCATCAGCTTCATTGTCATGCAATCATATCGTTAGAATTTGCCAATTATGATTGGCTGATGTTGGTTTAAGGTATTTTAGGCACAAGGTGAGCGTGGAAGAGGTTAATCAACGCTCTCTTGTTACATTGTCTCAGTTAATGTATTACCCAAAAGTGCTCTCTCTCGCTGTCTCCGTCTGTCTGTTTTTCCGAATGGCTCAGCCTTGGTGGGATCTGGCCGCCTACAGATAACTGCAGTCTTTGTGCAACCCATTCTATGCAGATACATACTGTTCCATTCAGACGGGTTTTAGGTTATTTATTTGTACATTCTGATCATTTACATGCATTTCCATCACATGTCCGTGAACTGATATGTTTATTCAGTCACAAATCTATGTGGTTTAACATCACACAAAAGTGATCATAAAATGTAAAATGATTGGTAATTTAATCTTGTACCAAATAACTGCTCACTGCATGTCCAGTCTGTAAAACGGGGGCCATATGCATTGCCGCGCTCCGTATTAACATGTATAGGAGAGGAGATGAGCCCAGATAACCCGGTCTTACACCGGGTTGTTTATCAACGTGCAGTTCTTCTCAGCATGCAGAGCAGTCGTGGCAGCCCCCAGTGTGAGGCTGAGCAGCCAGAGCTGTCATTGTTTAACGCCTCCCCTGATTAGTTTACTCTCGCCTGATTAGAAATTAATTAAAATGATGACACAGATCCCAGCAGAGGAGAGGGAGAAAGGGGGAGGAGGTGGAGGAAAATGAGGGATATGCACAAGGAGGGAGAAGGGAGGGACGGATGGGGAGGTGGGGGACGGGGAGGGGGGGGGTTGCGAGGTGAAAAGAGGGTTAGTGGTTTGTTAGTGATGTCCATTGGAAAAGGGTAAAGTTAAGTCCGGGAGCTTTTAGCGGGAGGTATTTGGTGTGGAGTGTGTGGCAGGCAGCAGGGGTAAGTGTTTTGGGGCAGAAGGGGCGGAGGGAGGGGGGGGGGGGCGTGCAGGGACTGGTGCTCTGGCGGGGGACAAACATGGCTTAATAAGTGACTCTTGTCGCAATCAGAACATCGTTTCCTCATGCATTCTAATGAGCTGGATGTTGCAGTGGAGATCAGTTCACGCTCTAATTTATTCAATATATTTTGTGTATTCACCCTGTTTATTTAATAACAGGGACCGTGCACATTAATCAACATCTCAGCCATCATCACATCAGCGCAAATATTCCAGAGTGACTTTTATTTATTTATTTGTTCCTCTGTTCTGCCCGGGTCATGTCACAGCTTCTCAGGACAACATTGCTGGCAAACATTGTGCCGCTGCTATCTTCTTCTTGGTTATTGCATCTGCAGACACGGTGAACGTTGCCGTGTAAGTCAGAACAAAAGCTCTGAGTATTACAGCGCGGCCTGATAACATCGTGGTTGAACAAATATCAGTGCTGTAAACATTTGAGGAGCTGAGGCTTACATGTCACTCATGGATGAGCCTATAATTCCACTAATAATTCTCCCTGAAGTCCCACTCCTGTTATCCCACTACAGCCGGGGTGTCGCTTTCCCATTCCTCCCTCTAGTGTTTTCTCTGCCTTCATCAGTGCCTCAGTGAGTGCTGAGTAGAAGAGACACTTTTAAACATCACTAGGACTGTAAAAGTTTATCCATCTTTGAAAGCAACCTTTGAACTGCTGCTTTTGCCTCGACTTGTTTCTCTCATGGCGCATCACAATCATGTCGTCCATTGCTCTGCAATGTCATCTCCTCGTTTCCACCTTCTTTTTTCCCCTGCCCTCCCCTTATCCATGTCATAATGTAATCAAAGGGTAGAAAAAGGTAGCCGATGAGCCATGGGTGCCTGTGTGGGGGGGTGGAGGGGCCGTGTGGTGTGGAGACTAGTGGGTTTCCCATAGTGATGAGGGCCCGTGGTTCTCCTGGTAACCTAATTGGCATGTGTTTCCTGGCGGGTCTTATTGTGGCCTCTCCTAATCACTGTCCCCAGCCCTAACAAGAGCGACCTACAGTATTGCTGCTGCACTGAAGGAGCATGTCTTTTGTCGTTTTATTTCTTTCTCTTTCTTCCTCTTGTCTGTCCTCATCCCCCTCGTCCGAACATTGGGACTCGTTGAGACGGCCTGATTACCACAGTCAGATCCAGAGATGCGTGTATTTGTGTGGGCACACATGCAATGTGTGTTACCGTCCCCCCCTTCCTCCCCACTGCTATAAAACCAGTTGGTTTATTGAGGCAGACTCCTGCCCAACTGAGCATGTAAACCCTAATTGGGAAATGCTTTAAATAATTTCTAATTAGTACAAGTGTGGTAATAATTGGCTGGGTAATCTGAGGATTAATTAGTGTTGTTGTGTATGTGCGTTAGTGAGTGACTGTGAATGAGTGCATGCATGTGTGCTCAGTGAACACGTGTGTGGGTCATTGTGTGTGTGTGTGTGTGTGTGTGTGTGTGTGTGTGTGTGTGTGTGTGTGTGTGTGTGTGTGTGTGTGTGTGTGTGTTTGTGCTTGCAGGCCCGGCCGGGCAGTTGAATAGACCCCAGGTTCTGCAGCTTGCTAATGGAATCCTGTCCACTCAAGGAGGTCTGTGGAGGAGGGAGGCCAAGACAGAAGCACCTTTGTTGGCCAAGTTGTACTGTGGGTGGCCCCCCTGCCCGCAGACCCTCATTTGTATCACGGTGGGCATCCACCCCCCCTCTCTTGTGACCCCCACCTTATTTAACAGCTAACCTCGTCTCTACCTCCCCTTCACCTCGCCCAGCCGTCCCAGCCCGAGCCCCCACCCCTCTCACCACGCACACTGCTCTCATCTTCTTTCTTTGGCTAAATGACACGTTTTATTTTCTTTGACCCAATATGCTCCCAAGCCCGGCTGCCGCTCCCCCTCTCCCCGTTTTTACCTAGATGTATTCTTCTGCGTACTTTCCCCTCTCCAGTTACGTCTCACCCTCTTCTACCCTCTTCCCATCTTCCTGTGGAGGAGAGGGCGAGCAAGCGCTGGGCTCTTGAGTTGTGTACTTCCACCTGGTCTACCCTCTAATTACTGCATCCTTTCTTTTGGAGAAAAGAAAAATAAAAAAAATGGAGAAAAAAGAAGCAAATGAGGAACAAGAACACTAAAACCACTTGTTGCTGCAAGCATTGGTTTTATAACGCTCCACACTGGAATGGTATCATTTAGTCACAAGAACACGTGCTTTTTATGGATCCATTTGATTTTATTTCTGTAAAAGCTTTACTTTGAAGAACATTTTCAGCTCTGTGTCACAGAGAGTCTCATTGTTTTCCCTGCCTATATAAAACTAAGTCGTCTCAGAAGTTTGGTCATCCACCTTCCTATCTCCGCTCCCGTGCTGTAAATGGCTCTCCTTCCCACTCTGTCACCTTCTGCTTGTCTTCTCTCACTCTCTCCCTCTATGTGACAGATGGCTCCTTAAGGCCATACAAATGGGAAGCAGTAAGCAAGTAAACAAACAAGCTGGGATCAATATCCCTGGAGACTAATTGAACAGTGCCACAAACAATTTTGCTGAGGCCTGCTCTCAGTCATTTGTCGTTCTATACAGCTCTCGCCAAGCTTGAAAAGTACGGTTGGCAGGCAAGGCCATTTTGATCAAATGTGTGTTAGTAGTTACAAACTCATGTTACTCAACATTAATGATAATAATAACCACCAACAGAGAAATATATTCACAAAGATACAGGTTTACATTTTTTTTTCTATTTACACAAGCGATTTGATTTGATAAGTATTAATTGAAAGATTTTGGGGATAAAATTATTATTTTCAAAAGAATGTGTGCTTCTACTGCTTTCTTCATTATTTACTGCAACAATAACAAGTGAGTCAAAGAGCAGCCCAGTCTCATATCAAAATGTTTAATATCTCTGTTGGTCCACAGCGGAAACCATATTAGTTTCATTATAACGGCTCCAAACTTGTGAGATGTCGACGTTTGACGTGATGGAGTGTAAAGTGTGATAAAGTCTACGTATAGGGAGCAGGCCGGATTGGTTGAGTGAATTCAATACAGGGCTTTCACGTAATATAACTCAACGTAATATAACTCAACTAAGGTACGTAAAGTTACTTACAAATGTAATTATTTCATGTCAAACTGTGATCTTTGTGTAAATCAATGTGGTTTTGGAGCCAAAACCGAAGATCTCAGACGCCTTCGGGTCACGTGACCCAACAGAAAAGAATAATCTAAGAAAAATGTCGGTATCTCACAGTTTGTAAACTGATATTGAGATACTAATGTGGACCAACGTATCTTTTACACATTAGGATGTGAGACTAGGGTTGTGCATTGCTGATTCTTTTCAGAGACATTTTGTGAGAAGCATTCATTTTTACCTTTCTCATTTCCCCGCTCTCCAAACTCACCTTGCTCATCTGGTGATGTACGGCAGCTCGCCATGCTTCAGGGTGTTTCTGTGACTGATGACACACACAGATTTAGCTAATGGGTGCTCAAAGGTGTTTATCACTTCCTTACTAATCTGGTTAGTGAGATGTACTTACACAGGTTGCAGATTTATTAGGCACGAACCTCCCTCCACTGCTAACACAGCTAACACACACATGGGGGGAGATGTGTGGGTTGTGCAGTGGGTTTTAAACTGGCCCCATTTTCTCAGCGACGTGTACTCGATCCACGAGGCTAGTCCGGGTGCCTGGCCCATTCTCTGACATTTACTGGGCTGGTACAAGGACGTACCCTTTCCCTTCCCCTCCTCTTCCTCCCATTCCTCCCAGTTAATCAGACTGGTGTGAAAAGGAGGCTGATAAGCCCATTGTCTGGTTGACAATGTCTTGGTGATAGGCCCGTAGTGGCCAACTGGATGGTGCTCTGTCCCTTCTCCTCCTGCATCAACCCATCCCATATTTCCTTGCCCTGGACCCCGCGGTTCTCGCCCCTCCCCTCCCCTCACCCCTTTATCAGCCCTTCTTCACCCTTTTCTCAAAACTCTTACCCCCCCTTCGCCTTTGCCATGTATGCAGCCTCCCCCCCCCCCTCCGCCCCCACACACACCCTACGCAGCCCCAAGCTTTTCCTCCCTGACCCCTCTCGTCTATCCTCTCTCTGCTCACCCTGCTCTTCCCTCTCCTCCATTGAGCGGTGCAGAGCCACCAGAGGGAACTCATTAGTGCACTGCTCCCAGGTTAATTGGCTAGCTCAAAGAAAAGGACTGAGAAAGAAGAAATGAATGAGAAGAACACCCACTCTGTCCAGGGAGAAAAGGGAATCGACCTGTGTGTTTCTCATTCTGGCAGCTCCTCTAAACAGTGATGCAGCTGCTGTCAGGCCAGATGTGATCCTCTCCCACTGATTAGCACTGCAGCCTTGCTAACTGTGCCTGCAGAGGGTGCGAGGCCTTGGCCCCTATTGTTGGATTTATCTACCGTGGAACTATGTAACAAATCTGTAAGGCGCCCCGTGTGACAGGTTCATATTTCTCCAAGAAAAGGAAAACGATAATATCAAGCTGAATTGAAAGTGTTATCAGCTGGCTATCTGGATGAGTCTATGCAGAGATGGCGGCCGTGGACTCCACCGCATCCGTGTTTCCGCATGTCCATGAGAGACTGAGCAGAGTGTGCTTCAGCACCGTGGAGGGCATGGCACGACCCTCCATGTCCTAAGAAACAGAGGGAAATGACTCTTGAGGGAGTGTGTTGTAGGAGTGGTGCTTATGACAATACCAGGGAGTGTGCGAGTGGAGTCTGGAGTGCCGTCCACTCTTTAATTAACCATACCGCTTCCGGTAACCTCGGGTAACCGGCACATGTCAACCAGAAAACGACTGGCCTCACAATGTCAAAACAATATAAGATAAATCAGGATTACATCACGGTAATTGTGGCAGATGCTAGGGCTGGGCAAAATATCATTATTACTTTATTAATGAGAATATTATTTAATATTGATATACATCACTGTGTAACAAATACAAAATCATATATAGTGCACTCAGGATGATTTAAGCTGCTCCACTGTTGAGCATAAATTACAAACACATGTAACACAGTATCTCAACAAGTTTTGTTTTAAGTACAGCCGTCTAGTTATTAATTTTGATGGCTGAAATTGCTTCGTACTGAATTATCACACATTCCTTGCAGAGACTTTAGTCGAAAATTTCATCCCTCCCTGTACAATCATAAGGGCAGCAATTTCAGTTTTGAGTACAGTTTAGATTTTTTTATCCCACAAGAAGGGACTGTTTTGCAACAAGGAAACATCACTATATACACAATAAAAATTAAAATAAATGATTTATAAGACAGATAAAGAAGACAGTGATGTCCCAAACATTAAATATAGAATAAAATCCTCGTGATCAAATACAAAAAAAACTCTTGGTTTGGGATAAAGGAAAAACCGAAATGATTTGGATCTGATTTGTAATTCTCTGATCGGATGTCAGGTGCTCAGTGGCCTTGTGGTTCCACTCAGAGCTTCGGGCTCAGTAACACATCAAGCATCCAACGGGAATTGTAAGGCGCCCTCACGTAAATCCTCAATTGGACAAACATCTTTTTCTGTTTGGGGGATCAACATGTTTAATTCCTCAGAAGAGCTCAATCTGGATTTTAGATCATTGTAAACTCAAACTGAAACAGCTTTTGAAGAGGGATCAGTTGTGTGGTCATGGATGAACTGCTGCTCTTGTTTTATGGTGTGTTTTTGCATTAATTTGTCTGGTATTGTTCTGTCAGTATTTTCTTGTTGAGTTCTGTGTTTTGAATGCACATACTTGTGGTTGAGTTTGTGACGTCTCTTGTGTATGTAATGTGAGTTCCGGAGTTTTAATGTATTTTGATGACCCATCTAAAGATGGGTGTTGAAAATTAGCTTAGGCAGTAAATTCTGTGGTGTCTGGCATTGGTTTATGCTATGTACTTGTCCCTATACAAAGAAGCATTAGAAAAAGTCCTCCAAGACATTTGTCCGGTGAAGAATGTCTTGACAAAGAGAGCTGCTGCTCACCAATCATTTCTCTCGTTCCTCGTCAGCGGTGGATTCCTGCTTTACAACCGTGAGAAGTTCAGGACTGATTCGATAATGGATCTGTAAAAATGCACCAATCTATTCAACTTTCTGCCGACATGAAACACAGATCTTGTCGAGCGTTCAGTTCCTTCCTGTCATGTTAAAGACCCTTTTTACATGTATACAGTGGAAGCCAGGGGCGTTGAACCACCAACCTAACAATTACTGGGCAGCCCAGCTCTTTCACCTGAGCTGCACTCACTGATGTAAATAACATATCATTGGTAGAGGTTCCTTGAGGTTTAAAATTATAGAGAGATATAGGACCTGGGGAGATATAGGGGGAAATGGGAGGCCGGAGTAGATATTAGACAACTCTCCTGCCTTCTTTCATTTCTCTTTCCCTCTGCCGCTCCTTTTTTTCCTCCCCTCTCTTTCTCACCGGTGAGATGATAACAGGATCAGCGATTCACTGGGCTTCAGCCAGCACAGGGATCATATTCATACGAGAGGGGTTGAGACTCTCTCCAGACTGCACCTAACACAGTGGGGCGGATTAGCAGGAAGGATAGCGGCGGCATTACCCATGACGAGCTCATCTTCAGCCGTCTTCACTTCTCCTCTGGCTCCGCTTCAGTTTGTTGGGCATCACTACTTGTAAACCCGTCCCACCACCAACACATACACACACACACACACACACCACACACACACACACACACACACACACACACACACACACACACACACACACACACACATCATGCACGCTCACACACACATCATGCACGCTCACACACACATCATGCACGCTCACACACACATCATGCACGCTCACACTAACCTCCCCCCTTGTCTTTTCAGCTGAGAGAGAAAGCAAAAAGCAAGACAGGGGGGGCACTGCATAGATTCGCTGCCATTGTGTGTCAATCATTCTGTGTCTGTGTGTGAGAAAGAGAGAGAGAGAGAGAGAGAGAGAGCTCTTGCCTCCAGTGATTAGCTCTGTCAATGCTGGGCTCTTGCTGCTTACAGAATAATACAGTAAGGCCTTGAGGAGCAGGAGGGAGAGAAGAGGAAGGCGGTATGCCTGTAGGCCTGCCGGCTCAGCGGTCAATGGTTTGTGTTATTGTGTGTGTACCTGTGGTTATGTGTGTGCGCATGTGGGAGAGAGACAGGGAGAGACTGCGTTTACGCATCTGTCTTCTGGACTATCTGTTTGTGTAGGAGTGTGAATTTAGGCCGAGTTGTTTGGTTTTGTTAGACGACGCGTGAAATAAGAGGTGGATGTCTGAGACTCAACGAACAAAATCTGAACACACAAAAAGAAAATATACTAATTAGTACAGTCTGATCTCACACACACACACATGCGCACACACACACACACACACACACACACACACACACACACACACACACACACACACAATGGATGTTTCTTCATGACCCGGTCAGTCAGCTGCATGCACCCTTTCTCTCTCTCTCTCTCTCTCTCTCTCTCTCTCTCTCTCTCTCTCTCTCTCTCTCTCTCTCTCTCTCATTATTCTGTACTCTCTTGCTCTCCGTCTCCCTCCGACACACACACACATCTTTTTGCTCATGTCATAAGTGGGTGTGCAGAGTATCGCCTTGAGCTGCAGATGAACATGAAATAAACACAAACTAGGGTAGTGACAGTTTTAAATCGGCTTTAGATCACTATGAAAGGTAAAGGATTAGGATGCTTTTTTCAGTCCTGAGGAGATAGGACACAGTCTTGGAGGAGAGCCCACTCCTCTCAGCCCACTGTGGGCCGGGTGTCTATCTTCTAATCTTCTAAAGCACTCTTACACCATTTGCATGTAGTATGGCCTACATAGTTAGCACATGGCCATCTATATAGGCCATGATATGAAAACGCATCATTTCACACAACGACGGGAGAATAGTTTTCTTGTGCGATCTCGTCATCACTTTCACTCGTTTCGGTTTTATTTCTACTTCATCTAGATTACAAAGTGTCCTCTGAACGATGCTTTGAATTTTTCAATGCAGCTTCTTGTCAATTAACAAACTAAGCCTTTACATATGCTGTGCTTGTGTGTTTGGCCTTCAGATCATTAAAATGTCAAAAATGTATATTTGTGCTTTTTATTATTATTAATATTTCACAAAAAAAAAAAAATTTCCAGTCAAATTTTGTCTTTTTTAAATAACTGACTTAAATTCGAAATATTGGATCCATTCAAAGGAAATATAAAACACTAATTACTTTCTCTAATTGACAATATTTTTATTTACATATTTTGTGTTTTTTCTTATCAAATGAGGCCGAATAATACAAGTTGTAATCATTGCTTTCCTAATAAACCAGGTTATTTAATTTAATCCATGTTTAGTCGGTATGTTCTGCTATCTAATCGCTCTAATTGTGAATATATAAGCTACCGTGTAGGCCGTACACTCCTCTTTTGATTTCCGTGGGTTTTGTCAGCTTTTTTCTACCAAATCAGGCATGAAACCGTCCCGGGAAGACGCTTTTCTTTCTTTCTTTTTTTTTTTTTTCTTTTTTTTTTTTTCTCCTGTCCTTATGCTTTCTCTCGGTTTCCCTTTCGAGTGCACGGAGGGAACTCGCAACAAAATCAAATTAAATTTTCTATTGAAAATGTTGCTCTTGTTATTCAGATGCTGGTTTAGGGTCTTTTGTGTGGATCTAATTATTCTCCACTATCAGGACGGTCCACAGGGTAATTAGTCACTTCTCACCAAAGTCCTCCCTGCATCCTCAGATTCTTATCAGCATAACTCTGACATTTTAAAAGAGACATTTTTGTCTCTTTTATGATAGCCTGGAGCCCCTCCACCCCTCCCCTCCCCCGCCTTCCAACTCCGTTTATTTTAAGCAATTTGGTGGTGCAGTACACGAGTAAATACGCACTGCTTTCCGAAAATGCACCTGCCTTTTCAGTGGAGTTGGGAGGGGAGAAAAATAAAACCACGACGTTGTTGCCTGTGTTGGAGCTCCTGGTTTTGCAGACAAGCAGAAACGTTGCGCCGTGCCAATCACAGCAATAATTCCGCGAGTGTAGTTGGGAGGTGGAGGGACCGCAGCGAAGGAGGAACAGTGGCCTGAAATCAACAGGAGCCGACAAATTGGTGCTTTAAGGTCCGGCCGCGGCGAGAGGTCCGCAGCAGAGGGA
The DNA here is from genome assembly GCF_022577435.1 of Embiotoca jacksoni. Lineage (NCBI taxonomy): Eukaryota > Metazoa > Chordata > Actinopteri > Embiotocidae > Embiotoca > Embiotoca jacksoni. The sequence continues at coordinate 5,157,260 of NW_027185340.1, forward strand.
CAATTCAGAGCCCGCATGGCTCTCAATGAATTGCAACACTTACACTCTGGATGAATTGGTCAATTTGAGTGGCTGTCATAGTCTCTATACGAGGAGGAACGAACTCAATGAGCGCAAATGCAACGTCACAGCGAAAAATATATTATTGAACATCATAATCAGCAAACAGCAATATGGAGACTGTATAAATAAATTACAAGCACGGGAATATCAAACGAAAATAGTGCTGATTTGTTGTAATTGGGCCTAGTCGTCCTGTGTGTCTTCTTTTTACAGTTTCACTTTACAGTAAAATACTTTTCTCTTCAGCACCAAACCTTTGCCTATTTTTTCCTGATATTTAATTGCTGAAAATCGACTCTGCTGCTGATTGTTGCACAGCATGACATCATGGTTATTTTTCTGCAAAAAAATGTATTGTGTTCTGTTGTGGCTGTGGGGTGGACTAATAATGGCGCTGTGCAGTCTGTGATTTGGCATGGTCACCTTCTGTGTGCAATTTAAAATGAAGCATAGATTTATTTTTTTAAATGACCAAATTGTATTAATATCTCCTGATGCCGCAGTTATTGCAGCACCAAACCCTCTTACAGCATTTAAAAAAAAAAAAAAAAAAAAAAAATGTTCAGGGCCATGATATTTTCTACATAAATAATTTCACAGAAGTGCTTTATTGCTAACTGTACATGATGCTGCAAACCTCTGCTTCTCCAGCCCCTATGCTCATTTGTGCCACCTGTAGGCTGTGACCTTTAGGGGAGTGTACGCCCCTATCATAGAAATTCCTGAAATATCCGTGTGCATCAGATAGAATATCCAGCCAAATAGTCAGAGATGGCTTTTGTGGTGGCGGCTTTAAGGACGCAGCTAGAATATGAGTCATGTCCATTAAATAATTAAGAGAAATAACATACGAAGAGGAAAGAGGCAGACGGCAGCGGTCAGATCAGCAGATCTCGGCTCAAACTGACAGCTGGAGCAGTGATGACTTACCAGTAATTAAGATGGAGTGATAACAAAATCGTCATGAGTGTGTCTGTGATGCAGCGAGTCCGGTCATGTCTGTATCTGTGCCTGCAAATATACATTTATTTGTGTTTTTAGCGCACTACCTGGCAAGTGTTGATAATATGTGATTTTTTTGGGGGGGAAAAGAGAAAGAAATAGAGAGTGGTGGTTAGACTGGGGTTAGGGTGGAGGTGGGGCGGAGGGTGTTTTCTAATCAGAGTCACTGTCGTTTTGTTGTCACCTGCTCCCAGACAGACAAAGTGGCATTTCCTGACTGTTCCCATCCCCGTCTGAGTTATCTGACACCCAAAAATACGGCTACGGGGGAAGCAGGGAGACGAGGCACCACAGCCTTATCCTGGTAAGGAGATGGCTTCTTATCAGATCAGGCTAGGAAGTTTATTTTATGGAGTAAATCTGGATAGAAGGGATAAAGAAATGACACATCCCTTGCGGACACAAAGGGAGAAGGAGATTAGTCCTCCAGCAGCATATATGGCTTTAGTTCAACCTGACAGGCAGCGGATTGAAAGGTCATGAAATAATAATCCCCCTATTCTTCTGCTCTAATCCTACGAGGGTGTGTTTCACTATGGGAACGTATAGGCTGAGGCTATGTGCTGCAGGGTGGATGTTCATTTTGTCTTGTCACTGTATTTAGATAGGCATCCAACACTGATTTAAATTAATTAGACTAATTATGATTGAAGAGGTTTTTTTTTAAATTTTATATATATATCATGAATGTCAGTGCCAGCACGTCTGTGTCTGATGTTAGGGTTTCAGGCTTTTTTGTGTGTGTTTATGCGTGTTTTTCTAATCCAGGTTTGTACACATGCTGGAGGTTATTTTCTGTGCTTCTGGCTTTTCTATCAGACAGGTTGGAGGTTAAAGGGACATTACAAAAACAAATCTCCCATCACCGGGAGAGTTTTCTTCCACTACCTCACACACACACACACACACACACACACACACACACACACACACACACACACACACACACACACACACACACACAACACACACACAAACACACAGCAAGCATCAGGTGTGATGCAAACGCATGCTTCAGTCCATTGTGTGTGTGTGTGTGTGTGTGTGTGTGTGTGTGTGTGTGTGTGTGTGTGTGTGTGTGTGTGTGTGTGTGTGTGTGTGTGTGAGAGAGAGATAATGCCATTTTGTAAAGTGTGATCTAGCCTGTTGTGTTGTGTGTGTGTGTGTGTGTGTGTGTGTGTGTGTGTGTGTGTGTGTGTGTGTGTGTGTGTGTGTGTGTGTGGGAGCATGTGTTATGTGTTTTGAGTGTAGTGGGTAGAGACGGGAGGGGGGCCGACGCTGCCCAATAGCCTGATAATCAAGCATCGAAAATGAGAGAGAAATTCACTGCAAACTAATGTGTTCCACACAATTACTCGATTAATAATTCTTATTCCATTACAGTGCCATGGAGACTCAGAGAAAGAAAGAGAGAGACGGCGGGAGAGAGAGATTTTGTGAAACGGGGACAGAGACGAGAGACGGAGGTGGGAGGGGAGAGAGAGAGCACATCAGGCTAAGAGATCTGCAGTGGCTGTATATTTCCCAATGCCTAGTTAAGGCTGCAAGGCAGGGGTCAGGAAACTTAATTATAGCGTAAGTGGATAGAAACTGCAGAATGATAAAGAGAAACATGCAGACAGATTGGAATGGCAAGGACAGGTTTAATACTATCTTCTCCTGTCTGCCTCTCTCCCACAATACAAGGCAGACCTGCAATCACACAGGGAAACAGCCCATACACCCCGCCTGACAATAACACTAATGCATATCAAAATGACATACTCCACTACTGCAAGGCATTTTGCATGGCCACTATTACTTTCCAATTTTGTGAGTTCAAGAAAATACATATCTCATGTAATAGTGATATCAGAGGAACTTATTTCCATGCGCTGTGTATGTGTGCATATGTGTGTCAGAACCTCAGATAAGCATTCACCTGTGGTTGGACAAAAGTTATTAAACCATATCTATGCAGATGGGCCAGCTGAATAAATAATCTAGCCCTTTTTTTTAAGCCCACTATTAATTCTCCATCCTCTCCCCTTTTATTTATTTCCCTTAATATCTGAAGTGCAGATTTTCTTTTTTTTGGAAGCCACATGTGTGTCTTGTAATTCCAATGATTTGGGTTTCAAATCATTGGGGCTCAATGGGCGGCCCAACACACACCGTCCATTGCGTGAGCTCTGCAATCTATTTGCACTGTATAAGATTTGCATATCTGGTGCTCATGAAGCAAGGCTTTAATTTCCTCCTGCTGGAGATAAACATCACCTTGTTGGAGCAGATGGGCAGAGGCAGGATGGGGTCAATGAAGAAGAAGCAGGACAATGGCATTGGTTCAGACACGGAATGGGCAGAAGTAATAAAATTGCACAATTTCCATATGGTGTCTTTTTTTTTTGGAACAATTAGGATCAAATCTGTTATAAGGAGATGCAAAAATCTGTGAGGGGCAGAAAGGTTGGATGTTAAGGTGGGAATTCAGTACATATGGGTACTGAGAAGACCAAATTTGTGATTGTTGATATGTTCCTAAAATGCGAACTTGTGCTTTATTATCATGGACTTGAAACATTGTTGAAACATGTCTTAGTTTGGTATGTTTTTGACACGTGACTGTGATCTTTAATATAAAGTGACCATATTTCTGGCTAATTCCGCCTATACGTATTGTCTCGGTCAATATCTATATTGAATATAATTAATACTCTTCATAGAGATAGATTGTATTTCTCGCTACTGTTGGCATATTTTACCGATCACACGAGACGAGAGGTGGCACATTGCATGAATTAGAGTGTCAACTAAGCACCTTTCTTATGACAATATTAGACACAATGGAAATGATTAATTAGCTTCAAATAGATGGAATTAAATCAGTGCCTGAGCAAGAATTCAGTTCACATGTAAGGAGGCAAATTGGACGTAAGGTTAGACAAAGTGAACTTTTTATTAATTTTCACCTTAACTTCCAGATCGTGCATTGTGGGAGGTCACACATTGTTCAATACCATTCATATTAGAGGGGGGAAACAGGGATAGCAAGAATAGTTTCTGAATAATGAGCGGCTCATGTGGGAGTTATGTAAACCTCTTGTTATTTGGATGTAGGAAGCTTGTAATTAAAGTACTTCTACAGGGGATGGTTGTGCTTTCTGCGTCGAGGAGAGCTGGGCAAGGCTCAAGGTGACAAAGGGTTAGAGCGGGTGTCTGAGGTGCACAGAAGAACCCTCCACTCTTTTATTAGCTTACTTTATCTTATACTTGTTTGTTGTTTATGGACCCCTACACAAATCAGGTTTCCAAGTTGTGGATCCTGCTAATGACACCAGACCAGATTCATTAATTTAGAAGCAGAGGCACTGTATACACACAAGCACACACATTATACATGTACAAACCCTCATGGAACAAGTTCATCTAATTTTCAAAGACACACCATGCAGTCGGATAAGACGAAAAGAGAGAGGAAAAGGCAAGAAATCTGCATCACGGTGTTAATTTAATCAGACTTCAGTCATACCTCTTCTTCTCTTCTCTCCCCAGGCAGATTGTGGTTGCTCTGCTAGCTTGAGGAGAAGATGAAGGGAGCTTTCAGCCTCTTAGAAGATGAGGGTTAAAGAACGGAGAGATTAAGGAAGTGAGAGAGCGACTGAAAAGAGGGCTGGGGATTATGTCATCTACAATTGATGTGCTCTCTTAATGTACCTTTAAACATGTGCCACTGGGGCCTGCTTTTATAATGTCTATTCACACATGGGAGGGGGAGGGGTTGAAGTATTAACCCAGAAATACTTTGCAACAGATGTGTGGCTCGTGTATTGAGAGTAGTTATCAGGGTTTATGTCACTTTGATATGTATACAGCATGTGGAGAGATCGGCTTTTGTCAAAGGAAGTCCATTTCTGCTCGGCTTCCCATACACGGCCATGCATTGTGCTGATCTCCATATCAAAAAGAGATCCTTTATCGAGTGATCATAAGGACAAAATGTGTCTTTATTCCGCGTCTTCAGCTCAAATGAAAATGTTCCTGCAATCTGGTCCAACTTGGACTGTGAGCAAAGGATTTATTAAATTGACTGATTCTCCTCTACGCGCTGAATGAATTGTCTCTCAAATTGCTGCTTGTCTCAACAAAATGACAGCGGAGACAGTGTGTGGAAGATCTACAGATCTTATCCATAAGAATGTTATGGGGTTAAGTGTACTTGGAAGTGTGTGTGTGTGTCTGTGTGTGTGTGTGTGTGTGTGTGTGTGTGTGTGTGTGTCTGTGAGTGAATGTGTGCGTACACACACTTGTTTCTGTGTCTGAGTGTCTGTAGCGTGTGCAACCATTCGATTAAATCCACAGCTATCACTAACAGGATTAGCTGAGTGGACAGCAGAAGTCTATCATTGCTTATTGATTTCCTCTGATTCCCATCAGCCCATCAGGGCAGGACATTCTGTGAGTGGCCCCAGTGGGACGGGGTTAACGTATTGTGGCTAACGTATCGGAGAGGCTTCAAAGCAGGCGCCCACCATTCTGTGTCAGTAAAAGTCAAATAAGTCAAAGCTATCAGGGGCAACAGATGCTTCCGTCGCGCCCGCCTGTGTGAAAAATATAGTTTTTAGACTCCATCTCAACTGAAACACATAGGGATCAATCTAATCAATGGATTACTTAGACAGTAGTGTTGTTGAGCAACAGTAAGTGAATCTCTCCTGACACTGTGGTGCTTCCTGCCTGGCCTACGGTCAGTTTTTTTTTTTGTCAAATTAAAGCAGTGATGTGATTGACAATTTGTCGTTTCCTTATCCAAGTCTCTCCTGTTTGTGCTAACTGTGTTTATAGTTTTCCATATAACATTGTAAACAACGGTGGGAAAGTCTATCTTGTTTAATGACAGAATATTGTCTTTCCAATGCAGTCGCCATATTAACATTATTTCTTTCAGTGTTGATGGAGGGTGGCAAAACTTTTGCATTGGAAATTCTAGATATGTGCCACTGAAAAATATAAACAAGCCTTATTTTACTTTTCATGATGCTATATTCACTCTTACCAATCTATAGAGCTTTAGAAACTGGAAAGACAAAACACAAGCAGCTGCCCGTGAAGGTCAGTCACAGTTCTGTGCGGTCCCCATGTGTGTCCTCGATGTTAAGCAATAACTTTGAGGACGTCTACTAGCCAGCCGTCTAATGCTCACAGCTTCGGCCTTTGCTGTGGTTACAGTCTGGAAACCCTGTTCACATTAAGGTTTGCTCAACCACTCTGATGGGCAGACCGATCAGCGAGGGCATAGCTGCCATTGCTACCAAGTAATATAAATCTTGGTTTAAAGTTTTAAAGTGTGCGTGACACAAAAGCATACCGCAACATCAGACAAGACAGACAGGATCCAGGATTAGAATGTATGGCATTAAATAGGCCAAATCCTCCACACAAAAAAAAAAATCGATGGGTGGATTTTCCCCCCAATAATTGGGTTCCACTACAAAATTTAAAGGGTTCTTCCTTGATCCATGCTACACCTTTCCACCAAGTTTAATTACAATCAGGCCACTAGTGCTTCTGTAATTCTTCTGAAAAACAAACCACACTGGAAACATCACCTCCCTGGTGGAGATAATTAAAGATTGTACCACCGTCTCTTTCCTTAAAAATGTGAAAAGAGACGGTGTGCAGAGGGATAGAGAGCGTAGTGCATCTAAGAGTGAGACAGAGAGAGAGATACTAACGGAAGATAATAATCAAGGGGAAGCTGACAGCAGCACCCTCAAGGGTTCACATGTCAAAGGCTAAAAGAGGGCCACAGAAATTAATAATAGCGTTTGTGAAAGGGCGAAAAAGACATGTACGAGGAGGTTTAAAGGTGTACGTCTGGATGCAACTGTGACAGGGCCAAAAGAATTAGTCCAATTAAAAGTGGTAATTGCTTTGCAAATTTTTTCGTGTTCATTTCTCAGGGTGTACGAAAGAGTGGGAGCATAATAAGGGAAATGTTTTAACCCTTTAGTGTCTTAGTTCCTTCCCTCACCTACGCTGCACTGATGTCTGCATAATAACTCATCTCAGCTTCCCACCCCTTATTCATTCAACTGATTTCTCCTGAGCATCAAAAATGGCTTTGTTATTTGCCTTTTGTCCCCCCCCCAACGATTCCCAAATGTTTTTGTCATACTGATAGTTTGTTAGAAATGGTAAGTGCAACACGGATAATAGTTTATTTAGATCAGAGTATAACAGCCTTTTTGTTCATCAATAACAGTATAAGCATTACCAATGGATTTTAATTCTTAATTATATTTAGTAAAATAATGATGAAATGAAACCCATAATTTTTTCATTTTTTTAAAAATGATACCACTTTTTATATATATATATATATATATATATTTTTTAGAAACATATTTCAGGGTTGTTCCCATGACGGCAGTTAAGTGATATCTGTGGGCCTCTAGGAGATGTGGCGTCAATTACTACGGTGCGCTACTGATTGCAGCGCATCATAGCCTTGTAGCCAATTCACACAATTAATACGCATTTTCCCTTTTTTTTTTTTTGTTTTTTTTTTTGTTAAATCAAGCTCATATAGAACTGGTTCTGCATCATGAACAAAAACATTTTACGTTTGAGAGGCCTCATTGCGATTGCGATCATCCGAGCACGCTACATTATTTCAGCCTCCAAATAAAGACACCAGCAGATCAGTAGTTTCAGAAATACTTAAACCAGCTGGTCTGGCACCAACAATCATGGCATGATGGTCAAATACACAAAGACCCCCCTAGTCTGATGTTTGATGTAAGCAACAACGGAAAGTTATGACCTGTATCTGCATGATTTTCGGCATTTTAGAGCTGCCACATGATTGGCTGATTGAATAATCGTATAAATAACCAGTGCTTGGTGAGATTAGAACCATTTTTTAATGCCTGCCCATACAGATATTGCATCAACCAAATTAGGGGAACAACCGTTGGATGGTTCAGAGGAAATACAACATAGACGTGCTGAGAGGCCCGATGAGACTGTGGGCAGCAGCGGACACTGACATTACCCCACTGACTAATCACGAGACATTAAGCACTCCTAACAGATCAGACAGCCTGGTGGCACAGCTGCAGTCAGCACTGACACAATGCCAACCGAGTATTGATGCTGGATGTTCTGGTGCTGATGAAAAACTTTACACCTCATCATCCCGACTTGTCATCACATCTGATGCCCAGACAAAATGTACTGACAACACAGGATTCAAAGGAGAAAAGTGGGTAATTATGTAGTCTGGACAATCCCAGTACCAGGTAATACAGAGCACTTCATTTGCCTTTGCCTACTTCATATATATATATATATATATATATATATATATTTAAAAAAAAAAAAAAAAAACTATGATACTGAGCCATGGACCTCTGCATGGCTCACAGGAATGACTCCCCTGAGACCGTGAAAGTGATTGCTGTTATTAGTCTGTGGAGCTGCCCCTAATAAAACTACAGTGCCCATGTTTATAATGAAGACACGTACTGTGACTCACTGCATTGTTAATAGTTTTTTTAGACAACAGGTGAGCTGTACAGCACAGACGAATAAGCGAAGTCAGGATTTGGATACACAGCCAATACTTGTCAGCAGGATCGATTGGTTCTATTTGCACAGGATTGGTTGACAGTAGGAAAACTGTATAAAATCACCAGATGTATCTATTTACTGAAACATCTGGTGAAAACATAATTTTATTGTCACATGTTTTGAATGTTGGAGGAAAAGTAAAGCTTTTTTTCTTTTTTTTGTCCTTATTAATCATCATATCATTCTGTGGTGGCTGGACATTATTCCTGCAGGGTCAGAGAGGGGGATTTCCCTCACAATACTGTCTTGTCTGACTTGATTATAGTCCATGCACGTGTCAAAAAATATTCCGGGAACAAATGAATTTTCTCTCCAGCTCAAGCTGACAAGGTGGTCAACTATGTAATTTGTTCCCGTCTAGCTCTAAGCGTGTAGAATAGGCAGTCCATTGAATTCTCATCCGTCATGGTTAGTTACACGCTTGTCAGCTGCTCTCCCACTGCCCAGCGGTCTAGCCATCACCCCTGACCTGGAAGCATTATATCTAAATCACATTACATGGCCCGGTGTTCTTTAGTTCTCTTTTGAAGTCGCTCGAGTGAGACATCTGTCCGGCCCTGTTTGAGTTTACTTCCCACTCAGCCACCACATCTTAATTAGCTGATCTGATTTTCTGTGTGGGTGTGTGCCTGCTGTGCGTGTTTGGGTGTATCTCCGGCTGTGTGTGCTTCGCAGTGTGCATCCATGTTTGCCTCGGCAGATAGGGGTTTGTTTGCGGGCCGAGGTGAATGACGGGCTGATGGGAAGATAATATGCTGAGAACGACAACCGAAAGGACCTTGAATTCATTCATTGTGACGATAATGAATCTGAGAGAAAATCCTTATGTTTGTTCATTAGCTATTAAGACTGGATGACACAGCCTTCCTGGCACTGTCAGCCGCAGATGTCCCTCACTGAAGGATTCTGCAGCACCTGAGTCCTTTCTGGCTAATGAGGTTCTAATTAGCACAGTGGTGAGGGGTGAATGGCCCTGAGACAAGTTTTGCAATTTAAATAGGTAGAAGTAAACATTTTCCACTGGTTTTTAAATCAAGGTAATTCCAGCTCCACTCAGAACCCGTGTAGACTTTTATTCCCACATGCAACCTGTCTCCTGTGTGTGCGCGTGTGTGCGTGTGCGTGTGCATGTGTGCGTGTGTGCGTGTGCGTGCGCGCGCCACTGAACGCTTGCGTTTGTACCTAAACTAAAGGGATACTGGTTTCAGTTATCCTGTGTCCTTGTCAAGGCTGATACGTGATTATGGCTTAGTGTATATACAGCAGTATTTCTTTTTAATGTCCTGTGTCATATTTTGTTTTTGGACCAAGCAGCAGATGGAGGAACGAGAGGAAAAGTCGATTAAAATTTGTAACAATGTAAAAGATAGAGAAGTGCAAGGTGGAAGAAAAGACTTTTGTCTCTTAACATCAGGCCATCACCCTGAACCTGCAGCCAGAAACATTGTGCTGTAAAATGGTTTCATTTGTGTTCCTCTGGGAAACTAATTAGCCTCGCAGTACTTGACCCGTGCCTTCTCTCCACACACAGCCTCTGCACTGTGTAGCGCTCAAGGTGGGCTGTCACTGCATTACTGGATTCTACATGGCAACACCGATATATTTTTTTGATCATTATCATTAGCCTGACTAAACAGATGTCTTTATCGCCTGTTAGATTTTGCTCACAAAGTCAGAATTTGACACTGAAAAGATCGGAACAAAATGAGATGCATCACCTCAATGTCAAACAGTGGCTGAGTTATTGTGCATGACGGACAGATACGCATAAACATGTAAACAAGGAAATACTGAGCCGCTTTCTGCATTTCACAGCTCCTGTTACCTTGAACAGTAGAAATTTAGTAGCACTTAAAATGACACTTACTGATAGCACTTTGTAGTTTGGCTTTCTTGAAGAAATTGTATTTTCTTGATTCCTGTTGTTCTGGGTTTTGTACCTTCATGATTGAAATGCACTTATTGTAAGTCGCTTTGGATAAAAGCGTCAGCTAAATGAAATGTAATGTAATGTAAAGTAAACAGTACCTTTGACGGCCAATGAATATACAACATTTGCACAAACTAAGATTGAATCAGAAAAGTTCACATTTTATTGCACAAGAATGGTGCAACCCTAATGTTGGCTCCTCTGTAGACCTCTAGTGTCACATTTCACCTGATTGGCCTTTGACGGCCCACATTCGGTATGGATACAGTAAAGACACGTTTTATCTTGAGCTGACATTCACTGCCCCTGAGATCCCATGGAAATGTGCCGGCTAGAAAGTGAAAAATATCAGTCCAGGACAGAAGAAGGGACCAGCTTCAGATAGGATCGGGTTCTTGCAAAGGGCAAGTGAAAGTTAAGTGAATCCAAGGATCAGAAAATCTTAGGAATAAGAATCAGTTATTGAGTAATGGCGTGGTAGTTTCTGTGGTTGAAATTTTCACATTGTTATTTCTAGCCAGTCCTCAACCAGCTTTTAGTTTTTGTTCGGGGAAACACTTCATACAGCACTTCAGTGTACCTTTGTAAAAAGTAGGAACACTGAAACTATGCTTGAAGAAAAGCACTTCCCATTAACAACTGACAGGACCATGTGTCAGCATGTGATTACATTTACACCTGGTATTAAACATGTTACCATGCTCCCATTGAAATAAAATGGTTCTTTACATTGCAAAAGCCACATAACTATGAACAATACTTTACTTTCTCTGGAACAAAAGCATTAGAAATACATACAAGGGAAGTGTTGCCTCCAGCGCAGAATAAAATAAATCGCCTGTCGACAAAAGGCAAACTTTGTAACGTAGGAGGGTGGATCAAAAAGTTCTGTTCAGAGACTTCTGTTGCACACGAGTGCAGCATCGTGATGTACATGGGCCATGACGAAGCTTTGGCCTTTTATAAATATTCCAAGTTTCATCACTTGATCAAATCAGCACCCGAGTTAAACACGTTTTTGTGTTTAACTCATTAACCTTGAGTGCACATCAAATTTTATGTCTGACTCTGAAAATTGGCAAACAGAGACCCGGAGAATCTGCGGCAATGAAGAAATGAGCCGTTTGAATTGCATTCATGTTTCTAGAGCAGCAGAGCATCACTGTCCAAGACCGAAAAAAAAAAGGGCGCGCAACCAGGTGCGTTTTCTTTGACTTTGGTGGACGTGAATTAGTCCACCAAGGTCAGACTGTCAATCACCGAGTTCTGCTGTGATGTTCTGAGGTGTCTGAGGGAAAACATTCAGTGCAAATGATCATTACTGTGGCACGAAGTCCCTTTGGTTACAACATCGTGTGCATCTCAGGTGCTGATGTGATCGAGCAACGTAACTTGGAATTCCCTTTACTCTGTACATGTCACGGTGCTGCACTCCATTCGTGTGCGACATGTGTAGTTATGTAACTTTTTGATCCACCCTCATATGTTGATCTACAGGCCACAGTAGGCCCACCGTACATTGATTGTATCATAGATTGACAGCACTGCTTGCTGTGGTACGAGTTGAGCGTCGCAGGTTAAAATATACAACAATATTAATTGATTTGTGAATAAACTATATATGAAACATTTTTAAATGTTTTTTTTTTTAGAGTGCAGAAAATTCCATCGAGCCCTTAGTATGAAAAGAAACGTTAATGGCAGGCATTGCAAAAAATCTGAACACTGGCCATTTTAAAGGAGCATCGTGGCAAATCCAACATACATAATCATGCAGGATTGTAATATAGCTTTTAATCATGTTGGCCGCATCACAGTTTATAGATGGCATTAAGTTTTTATGATGCAGCAAAGGTATAAAGTGGCACCAAAGAATGTTAATATTATAATAATATTTCAACAAATGTCACTTGCTGATGTTTGGACAATATCGAATTTTAGCACCTCTTAGTCCTCTTTTATAAACACACTGCACAGTTACTGTGAGATATATTTTTTTACGATTAGGATTGTCCTGGAGAGAAAGATTGTGGTCTTTGTGGGACAGCGGACAAAGTTAGAAAAAAAGCCATCTTTATTTTTTGGCCTTTACTCTGAGAAAGAATCACAACATTTCAAAATAAAAGACAACAGAGTAAGACTTCTCAAGTCATGTTTTTTTTTTTGTTGCAATCCTGCTGCAACCTCCGCCCAACAAAAACGTAGTCATTATGGAATGAGGGCAACAAAGATAAGTGACAGGAACACAAGAGTTTTTAATCAAACTGTCCCCTTTTCTCTTTGACGCTACATAAATCAACATGTAGTATAAAGATTGAAAATGATCTGAGGTTTTTTTTTAGGTTTTGTAGAGTAACAATATTGGTTTTGAGTTGCACCCTATACGAAATAGTTATATTCCATTTATAAAGTATCTTATCTCAACTAATCATAAATTTGGGCTTTTTCAATTTTTCATTTTGAACCACTACCCTTTTCTCACACTCATTCATTATCTCAGTCGCACACCCAAACCAAGTCATACATTATTTATTTATTTGCCTATATTTATATTATTGTCAGAGCACTGATTGGTTAATTGATATTGCCAGTGTTTATGTGTGCGTTGACAATGTGTTTATACATATGTGGAGTCCATCTGTTTTCTCTTATCAGCTAAAAAAAAGGAAAAAAAAAAGAGAGTCCATATACCCATGCTCACTCGTGAAAAGAGTATACACACCGCTTTTAGCTCCATCTATTGTGGCGTTGTCAGTCCAAGGCTGCGTGCCATTCAGGCGGGGCTCTCACAACTTGCATCCAAACCACTGCTGCCTTCAATTAGCATTTAACTAATGAGAGTCAGTCAGTGTCTCCTTGCTCACCAAAGTATCTAGGAATTTGATTTCTTCCTGCCTCCTTGAGACGGAGAACTGGGTTAGAGACGACTTCAAAATGATGCAGAGTCCTCGCAGTCATCTGCTTCTCCTCCATCTCCCTCTGTCCTCCGTCTCCATCCGTCCTCCGCCTCTCTCACTTTGTCTTTCCCGTGCGCTCCATTTCTGTGCACAATTTTCTACTTTGGGATGTTGAAGCAAACAGAAATTTGAATTTAATAGTTCATCTACGGCAATTAAAACATAACTAACAGCAATTTATTTTCTGTCATTTTTAACATGAACTCGTTTGCCTGAAAATATGCAGTTGTAAGAACAGACATACCTGCATAACTGAATTTGTGAGAAACCAGCCTCTACAGTATGTCACACTTTGACCTGTGTTTAAGTGGGTAACTAGCTTTTGAAAAATGTGAAATGATAAAAGTAACTTCATCTGTTGATCAGCAAAGTAGGTAATTGACAACTATTTTGATGGTTTGATTAATTTTTTTTTTTTTTTTTTTTTTTTTTTTAAAGAAATACCCAGACCCTTTCTGACTACAGGATTTGGACACTTGGTTGCATAAAATTAGACATTTTAAGACGTCAATTCGGGATCTGGGAAAATATTCTTCGGCAGCTCATGAACAGAATTCGTTTTGACAGAATAAGTCATCCTTAAATTCAGAAATCTAAAAACTTGTGGAGCAACAAAACATTGCAGTTTCTTGTGTATGATTTGACCCTCACAGAGTTAACGTCTGTTTATGACAAAAACATGGTGCCAAAGTTTTCCTTTTTTTTTTTTTTTTTTCTCTACATAACAGCTCATGCAGCCTAGTAAACTATATTCCCTGTGTACCTGTTGCTTTCCATTGCCATTGTTTTTGTCATTCATTTGATCTGTTGAGGATTATTTTTGACATTTGGGAATTTATTGATAGTTCTGAAGGTGCAAATTCAGACAAGTTAATAATAAAAGGGTAAAACCTGTAAGAAAAGGTCCCTGGCTGGAATGTGACCAGCCACACTGTTTAAACGGTCTGCATGAGCTATCATTTTTGTGCGTGTACGCTATTGCGACTGCTGGGATCAGTGATTTAAATCATTTGTCCGTTTGTAAGTTCTTTGTCAAATCAAAACACTAGTTTTGAATTCCCCTCCATCGTAACGTGCAGAACAACTCGCAGTGGAAACATTATGAGCAGTTCGGTGGCTGTGCAGCAGCTGAGCCGTGGATGTGTTGTTCCAGCCTCTGTTCATTTCAGCACAATATAAAGAACTCAGAAAAAGATAAGTTGCCTTTACAATGAACAGACGTATTTTTGTTAACGTTACAGTATTTAATCGTTTCACGTGAATGCAGTTGACAGTCTTATTGCTGTGTCTTGACTCATCAGGTTGGAAAAACACGTTTTAATGTAAAAGCCTAGTGCATGTTTTGGAAAACATTCGTATTACTTTTATGTTTTGATGTCCTCTGTGCTTATTTACTGTTTTCCCACATAAAACTATAAACTGTTATGATCAGGCTCTGCTATGCTGTGAAAGAACATAATGCATGTTTGCTGTCCGGGTTGACAGGGTTAAATATACAGATTTTTATTCTTTTTATTTTTTTTACCATCAAATAATCTATTTACATTTTCTTAATCAATTTTCAAACAATAAATCATCAGAAAACAGTGGAAATTACCTGATAATTTCACAGGATGTCATTTTAAACCCCTGTTTTAAATCTTTAAATTGCTTGTTTTGTGAGGTTTTTTATGTTTATTGTAATGTAAAACAAAGAATAGCAGCAAATTTGAATGAGTGGATGCAGTGGAACTGCTTTCAATGATTAATCATTATCAAGATTAAACTAGATTTCCAGTTGATTTTCTATCAGTTGACCAAACCATTAATAAACTAATTGATTGCTTCCATCCCCACCTGACAGTGATCGGCTGGTCTGATCACTTACGGCACAGAAAACATACAGTATGATCAATCAGGCAGTGCCACCTGAACTGACTCAGATCCCGATGTGTTGTTTTGCAGTTATTTATCTAAGGTATATATTCCTTTGGGTTTTTATCTCTTCTGCTCTTTAGCTCTACAGGTCAATGCTAAAAACCTTTGTCCACACTACCGAGTAATTTTTTGGTATCAACATATTCAGGAGCTTGTTTACAACTCGTTTGCAGCCTTGAGCAGTGCTTCTGGAAAGAGTAATCACATTTAAATACTCTAACACGTGTATATAAAGAATTTCTCAAACTTAGTCTGCATCAATGCACTTTGCACCATCTGTATGCATATAAATTAATTGCTTATGAAAGCTGCTGTAATGTGTCATTGCAACTGTTGTATCAATGATTATAGTCATTTCTTATTTTGTTGTAAGGTCATAACATCACCATGAAAAGTGCCCAGAGATGACTTTTGATGTTTTGATTTGCACTCTAAAACTTATTAAAAATGTAACTGATGATGAATGCTCATCTAATCAACAGATGGTTATTTTTTTCTTAATTTCACTGTCGTTTTGCACAGAACAACTAACAAAAAAAAAATCATCATGAACAGTCTAAACTTCTCCAAACATGTGCATACACATAATAAGAGCACACGTATAGTACACGGTGCAGACACGCGCGCGCACACACACACACACACACACACACACACACACACACACACACACACACACACACACACACACACTGGTCCATCAAGCCGCTCTCCATCTGTATATCCAAGGGTCTCCTGCAACCTTCCTCCCAACAAGGCCAAGGGATATTCATACTGATTTATTCAAAGGGACGGTTCTCATTCAATTTTCTCCATATTCATAAGCGTGTTTCGCACCCCCCGCTCTCGTTTTCCTTTTCAGCTTTAAATTAAAGGTACAGGAACGAGCCAGGCCTTTCATCTAGGGCTGGGGGTGGGGGCGGAGGTGGAGGGGGGTGGGTGGAAAGCAAAAGCGTGTGTGTGTGTGTGTGTGTGTGTGTGTGTGTGTGTGTGTGTGTGTGTGTGTGTGTGTTTGTGTTTTGGGTACGGAGAGGTTTGGATGGGATGTGGGGTCGGGCAAGGGAGGTGGGGTTGAGGGGGGAGGGAGGGATTGGTAGTGGAGACTCTCTCCACTCTGTATTTATTAGCCCCCACTCCCTCCCCCTTTGCCCCCCTCCTCCCCCACCCCAACGACACCTGGCGAAAAATGATTCATTAATTCAAAAAAGCAGCATTTTTGAAAGCCGTATTTCAAAGGCTTAGACAGGACAGAGAGAGTAGTTGAGTGGGGTAGGGTGAGCCGGGAGAGCTGAGCGAACAGGAGGAGGAGGAGGAGGTGGAGGAGGAGGTGGAGGAGGAGGAGAAGAGGGCAGGGGAAGGCAGAGCCAAGGTGTTTGAAGGGGCAGAGTACACTTCAAGTTCCTGTCACGGCGAAGCTCAGGCTGGGGAGGAATAAATGGTAATAAGGGTGAAGGGAGCGATGATACCTTAAGTTTATTGCAAATGTTTTCAGCGTTCACTTACAATTAAGACAAAATGACAATATTGTCTGTAAACTTGACTTAAATGCAACAGAAAGGTGGTGACATTAACTACAGTTTCAGGGTTACGCACAGCATGCTTGTTGTAAATTTGCAAAAGAAATGCCTCTCTAGACAAGAGTACAATAACATTTTATTTTATTAAAGCTGATTATTAGCTCACCTGTTGGGTAAATCAGAAGATTCTTCAAAGTCACTGTGGCTATGACGCATTCGCTAACACACACACACACACACACATTTATACACACAAGCAGTAAACACCAACAGCGGGATCATGTGTCGGCCACTCCCAGTCCAGCTGAATCTTTCATACGGCTGCAGATGATGTGGTTAATTATAGATGGCAGGACAAGCCGGGATCCTTAGCCTCAATTAGACAGGGCCACAGGGTTACTGACCTGCACAACAACTGTCAGTGCCTATTACACACTACACATGGCCAGTGACAGCGAGAGGGTCTGGGGGTGGAGGGCAGGGCTGGGTTACAAGGGCTACTACTGTATTCTTTTCTTTCCCAGCAAAAAGCCGCAGAGATGCGCGCACACACACATACACAACCACACATACACACACACACACACACACATACACAGAGGCATGTGCAAGCAGACACACACACACACACACACACACACACACACACACACACACACACACACACACACACAATCAGAGACCCACAAATGAAAACACAATTGTCTCAAGAAGGCAAATTTTGTAATCAGTGAAATTAATTTCATTAGTAGGTTATTACTGTTGCCTGATTTTGTGTGTGTGTGTGTGTGTGTGTGTGTGTGTGTGTGTGTGTGTGTGCGTGTGTGTGTGTTTAAACATTTTTATTCATCAATTAACATCATACAAAGTGCAGTAAACAAACAAAACGAGTACTTGTGACCACGCTGTGCATGTAGTACCAACAGCACCACTGTCTCCTCATGTATTCCCAATCAGGGCTGTCCTGGAGCTTTATCATTAGCACGCACAATTCTTTACGACTGCCTGCATGTTCAGTGTCATTGTTATACCTCAGAATGAATTTGGGACCAATCAGACGCCTCCCTGATGGTACTGCATAATGGATAAGAATCTGCTTGTACGTCTTGGCATTGATGCAACTGCTAACTCTGACCTAATCCCCAACTCCAGCCGCAGTAATGCAGCCTTAAACCTGCAAAGATCCTCCACTGTGGTTCACTCCTTGTAGCACTCTCCAGTCCTTTGGCAGACAAACTGCCTTCTATGAGAGACCACATGCTGCCATTTCTTTAAACCACAGCTCTTGTGCTTTTGTGCATAAACGATCCACGTGGTTTTGTTTCCACATCAGAGGATTTGCTTTTTGGCAGCAAGTCTTCTATTAAAAACTGCCTCGGACCAGACGAGTCGGGTGTACCAGGGTCCTACTGGTTTCTGACAGTTTCAAGCTGATGGCGCTGCTGGACATCTTCCCATTTCAAAGGGGAGTCAGCTTCATGTGTCTTTTGGTCTGCTGCTCCCATTTTTCTTTGCCGACCGCTCGTTTACAGTCCTCTGCCTTGCACATTTGTTTGTGTCTCTGCAGTAGAGTTTTGCTGCTCTCCCTCCGATGTAAGATTTTCAGATGAAACTCACTTCCTGCTCACTTGTTTGTGTTTGCACTTGTAAAGTTTTTTTTTTTTTTTATACCTGATGCAAAAGTTGATTATTAATTTCTTTTTTTATTAGGGTAACATCTGGGAATGTGGCAGCAGCACTAGAAAGAGTTCAGACAGTGAAAGAAACAAGATTGTGATTTTTTTTTTTTTTTTTTTTTTTTTTTTTTTTTTTTTTTTTAAGAAGTAATTGTAACAGGAAAAGTAGGAAGTAAGTTGGGGGCAACAAAGTCTGAAATGGAGACAGAGACTTAAGAGAACATGGACTAACAACATTTTTAGTCATACAATTTCAAGGACTTGTTGAAAGAAACACAATCAGGCAGATCATCATACAGGATTTTAAAAGATCCCCAGGTTAGCTGAACTGATTTGTAAGAGAAAACAAATTTCCAGCTTTCTGGCTCCGCTTTGACCCTCTGTACCTGAGGTAGTTGTTCACGCACAGTTTTCTGAAGCCCAGAAAATAATTACAGATATTTTTGTGCACTCACTTGTCGTAGTTATACCTCCAAAAAAGAGCTTATATTCTTTGGCTGACCTTGTCTGATTGCTCTTGTTGATTGAACATTGTTGTAGCAATGTCATTGTGTTTTCAGATTGTGGCATGAACCTGCTCAGAGTTATCACAAAGTTATCACAACTAAAACAAAACCCAACCAACAGATACAAACCCAAGTGCTAAAAGACTTGAATTTATTTTTAAAAAGTGCATGTAAACTCAAAACTGATAGAAAAAAAATAAAAAATAAACAACAGCGTAATTCCACACACACTACTGTAAACTTTTTTCGCTGCATAATCTTGTGTTGTTACCTCCTGGTATGAAAGCAAGAACGTGAAAAACATTATCTTCAACCACACTTCGGCACAGAGCATTGATATTTGCCGTGTTTTTCTCACGGAGGTAGCTATTGGTGTAGTATGTCCCATTCCCAGGGTGTCTCTCAGAGTACTGTCTCTGGGAACAAAACCAGGCAAATAACCCTGAAATCTATCATATAATGATCCGGCCCTAATGACTATGGCTTCAGGAATAGGACAGTCCTCGAGTTAATCACTGCTGTCTACCTTAAACTCTGTATCTTGTAATTACCGTGTCCTCCTGGACCCCCCCCCCCCCCCCCCCCCCCCCCCCCACACACACACACACACCACTGTTTCTTCTCTGTTCCACCACCACTTCATCTTTCTATCTGCTGTAGAGCAAGAAAGTTGCTTTTCAAAAAATCTATTTCCCTGAAACTGACTTTGTGTGTTGGCAACTTTGCCAATTATTTTGCTAGAAGATGAGAAGATTCAGTGTGACCAATTTTCACTTTTCGATCAGAAACCTGCCTCGTCCTGCCTCTGCTCCGCCATCCACCTCCTCCTCTGTCCCCGCTGCCTTACCTGTACTCACCTATGTCTGTCTGTGCAGGTGAGGGAGAGCCAAGCCACCTTTGGGACCTGCTGATTAGAGTATTAAAAATAAATGGGCTCAGTTTAGGTGGTGGCGGGGGAGTTGGTGGTGCGGTGGTATAAATTTCTGTTAATTTTTCTTCTCCCCCCAACCCCGCCCTCCCCCTCTCTCCTATGTAGTGACTGATCTGGCAGAATATGATAGCATGGGCTGTCACGGTCATAATTAGGCCTATTTTCCGTGAGGTCATCTTACAGGGACGCCGGGCGGCTGTGGTTCACACACAGGGTGCTCTATGCTGCTCCTGCCCCAGAGCCCCCAGGATATGATCGTCCACACAGGGCAACAAAGAATCACTCCGCAGCAAATGAGCGAAACATAAAACACCCACAATCTGATATGGACTGTGGTTCCCAACGCTTTATACGCTGGGAGAGTTTACCTCACCGGGTTTTTTACATCTGAAAATCAAATAGCCTTTTTTTTTATTAAATCGTCTCCAGTCTAAAATATTAAACGAGATCTGTGGGAGGATTAAGGTGTCAAGGGAATTATTTGTGATGGATTTCAAAGGTCGAGCCGCAGTATGCTTGTTTGTACACCGAAATCGAGTAATTAAACGTGAAAACTTTGTGTCTGAGTTTTTAAATACAACCTGAAAAGTGTGAGGTAGACGCGAGAGAATTTGGTAATGGTTTTCTTACCAGAAAGCCAACAGTGCCAAGTCAGAGCGCAACATATTTCAGTTCCATTCAAAACCCTCCTTGGTTGGGTCAACAGCTGCAGGCTAGAATTAGAAATCAATTATTCAGCTTCGACAAGCTCATTAAGTCTCTGAATAGGATTTTCTGTTCTGACTCTGCCTGCTCATTTCTCCTAGCTTGCAGTTTCTAATTAGTATTTCTTTTCTCTTTAAAGTTTGATGGGAGTTTAGTTAAAAAACGCAGGCATTGACTTAACACTCACAGCCCTGCTGGCTCCTCTGAACAGTATCATTATCTGTAGAAGAGGCTGTATCGGTACATTGGAAGACCACTAAGGTTGTTTGCTTTCGGTTTGGGCACTGTCTAATGATTGGTGTCACCAGGCTAAATTAGGCATTAATAATCAAAGGAGTGTAATCTGGGTAAATTAAGCATTAATAATCAAAGGATGAGTGGAAATGATCACACTCGGTAAATGAAGCATCACTAATCAGCAGTAAGAAAGAGGGCACAAGGCCAACAAAGTATTTTGAGACAGAAAATGGAAGGATGTGCATGGGCAAATGCATTTATAATCAGCTCCCGGCTGAAAAGACGACTCTGTGCTAAAATGATTGATGTTGTCATAGAAACATCCATCCACTCCATTCGATGGCATCCGTCGAGTGAAGCCAGACATAAGCTTGCATTTCATAATGTTGCCTACATCACCTGCAGTGCAAGGAGGCATATTTGCAAACCCATTCCCCGTCCATCCCTCGTTCTCTGTCGCCGCGCTGCCTCCTCCCATCCCTCCCTCCCTCTCTCTCTCCCTCTCTCCCTCTCTTCCTCTCTTCCTCTCTTCCTCTCCTCCCTTCCTCTCCTCTCCACATTGTGTGTGTCTATCTGATCCCGTGGCCTTTTGTTGAGCTATGAAAGGCCTGATGCCACACTCATTATTTTCTCCTTTATCTCTCTCCCCACTGCTCTGATTAGAACAGTCGCCCCTGACAGACGCCCTCAGCCAGCTCCTATCCATTACAGTGTGTGTGTGTGTGTGTGTGTGTGTGTGTGTGTGTGTGTGTGTGTGTGTGTGTGTGTGTGTGTGTGTGTGTGTGTGTGTGTGTGTGTGAGAGAGAGACATGTGGAGCTACTTACCTATATAAACCATAAGTGTTTTCTGCAAAGTAAATGCATGTGTTACAAAGAAACATATGAAAACACAGATATTGGATAAAGGGTAAAATACGAGAGAGAAAATGAGGTGTATGCTGATCATTTTCAATTACACTCGCTTCCACACATACACACACTGCACACTCTTTCTCTTGCACTCGTACACACACACACACACACACACACACACACACACACACACACACACACACACACACACACACACACACACACACACACACACACACACACACACACTCACATTCAGTGACTTGTGTAAGCGAATTTTTGTCTTCAGGTTTTTGGTGCTACAAAGTTGTGCTGCTGAAAATATTATTCAGGAAAAAATGTCTTGACATCTATTGCTCAGCGTTACGTGTGCATGCATGTGACTGTGCCTGCATTTGTGTGAATCAATAGACCTTTATATCCAAATTCCCTCCCTCTTTTAGTGAAAAATAAACAAAACAGAGACATGGGAAAATAAACTGATGTTCACAGAGGTTCTCTGCAGATGTAAGTGCCCTCAAATGCAAAATCCACACAGTGTCACACCTCACAGCATCAGGTTAACAGTGTAATATGAGGTGTCATATGTACAAAGTGTACAGAAAATCAGCAGGGCACGTTTAATACATCAGTCACTAATCTCCAATAAGCTGTTTACAGTTAAAGATTTAATTTATGCATAAATCAGAAGCACTGACTTATAGGACGCACTTTTAAATATTTTCAGATGGATGTAAAGTAGAACAAAAAGCCTGTTATACATATATTATTTTCTTATAGGTGCTCCTCTTCCCAGAGTAGTCTGAATATGTCATTATCTTTTAAATTGTATTATTATGCAAAATGAAGCAGAAATTTGATGAAACTCGGATGGATTCACCTGAGTTAATGGAATATGGGTTTAAGAGGGAACTAATTATCCCCAGTTTAGCAGGGAGTGAATGTATTGCTTTGCTAGGCCTGATTTTGAATGTAAACATTAATGGCCTCCTTGATTAGCATAAGAATGGCGTGTTATTGTCCTGCTCACTCTGCCTCCTATTGGATATGCATCTGTGCTGCTGCAGACACATACACACAGACCACAAGCATTAATACACATATTACCTGTCGTATCTACCAAAGATGCCATTTCTGTTTTTATTGTTTTGCTAATCCATAAAATTCATTTTCTCCAATCAAATTAGTTTTAAGGCCCAATGACATTATTGGAAGCTTTTTTTTGTTTTTTGTATTTTTTTGCAAAAGCCAAGACAAAAACAAACAAAGCTCTAACTTTTGAGGTAAAGGACAATATTTAATACAAACACTACTCAAGAGCCTGAGTCATTGTGACGTTCTTTCATGTAGAGTTTTTTTTAATTTTCTTTGGGAATTTTATCTGCGAGTCATAGCGGAGGAACGGGTCATTACTGTTCTAACAAAGGAGAAGAAGGAGGAAGGACGGGGGAAGAAGGAAAGGTGGGACTCAGGTGAAGAGTTAAATCAAGAGAAGAAGGCGATGAGGAGAGTTAAAGGGCAGGTGAAGAAGGGAGGCTTTGACTTGGGGCCTCCCGGGGACGGTGACCTTATTTCAAATTCTGGGTGAGGTACTATAGTTAGGCAAGTGAGGAGCCCCCTCCCGCCCCTAAGTCATAGACACACACGCACACACAATCAAACACACTTTAAAGACTGAGTTCAGGAATAGAGAGCCCCCCCCTGAAGTCCTGCAGCTCCCTCAAAGGCCAAGCCGCTGCCCTGTCGTCAGTAAACCTACACAATAGGTTACACATACAATTTTCCTCCAAGGTCCAACTTCATATTCTCAGTGCAAGAGTGGCAACTTAGACACTTGGTTCTTCTTAACTATCACAGGATATTCTGAATATGAGATGTTTGTCTTAGTGTGTTTAAGTTCACTCAATTCCAGTGAGACTGGGCAAACTCCTTCCTTCTATTCTAATCATACAATCAAATTCCTATTTGTTGTTTTCTCAAACAAGTTATTAACGGTGAATGAAATGCAACTGTCATGGCTGTCATGAAAAGGATTGGAATGGTGCCAAAACGAATACACTAATTAAAATGTATTGATTTTGTTGGTCCCTTCTCAAACAGGAAAAAAAAGTCTTTAATGACAATTTTACCTTACACGACATCTACATCAAAAACCCACCTGAAAACAGCGTGTTCAAACGTTAAGTGTCAGCTACCCCTACAAGGGTCAGACTGACCTTTTCTTTGGCAATAAATTGTCTCAGACGTAGCTCTTCTGTATTCCTACGCATAAGTGCACGTGCCGTGCACCAGTAAGAATACTAAATATAATGCGCCAACCCAGTATCATGCCAAAGCATGAAATACACTCACCGGTTCACTACCACATGGTCAGGTTTTGGAAAACCAAACTTGTGTTTAAGATTTAGAAAAAGATTTCTACAAAAAAATGGACTTTGCTTTCTCACAGACTCAAACTGTGATCTGCTGAGTGAAAGTCCTAGCTTCATCACCTCCGTCATACGACCCCCTTCTTCAACCCCAGTCATACCAACGTGTTCTTTTCACGCCGAGGCAAAACGCCACCCTGGTAGTATCCTGATGTACTGATGTGTTACATGCTTTGTTGTGATTGTTCTGAGTAAACAGTTAAACTGACAGTTTTTTTTATTTTTATTTTTTAAGGTGGCTGAAATACGTTTTCTTGCCGACCCGTCCACAGCAGTACATTGCTCAGCCTCTGTGCTAAGAAGAGCTGCCTGCTTCTCCAAACCTGGACTGTGTCGACCCTCATCTACCGCAGGTAAACACACTAACTATGAATAAGCATCTCACACAACCCTGCTTCAAAAAAAACTTCCCCTTTAATGATCTCCAAGAAAGTTGGAAAACACAACTCTTACAATAAACTCATGACATTACTTCAACAACACCAAAGGCAAAGTCATTATGTCATGTAGTTCCTGATCTACAAAAATATGACATGTTAAGAAAAAAAGATTATAATTAATAAAATTATGTAATTCAACACACTAGTTGCTAAAATAATGGTTACCCACTGATCTCACTTCTAAAATTGCGAGCCAGACTCTATTTCCTCCCCTCACACGTGGGCAGAGAGGAGAACTCGCAGCTCTCTTCACAGGACTTGCACTTTTTTTTTTTTTCTTTTTTTTACTTCTCCCAACGTTGGCTTCCTGTCATCCATCTTCCTTATCTTTACCGCTGTCATTCTGTTTGGCTTCAGCCACTGCAATTCAGTGCTGAAAAGTGTAAAAACATGCATCAATAGCTGAATGGGGCTGCAGAGTGCATCAGTGCTAACAAGGTCTAAGTGACAAAGTGGTTAACTGCAGTATGTGCCTGTCTTACTGGCTTCCTCCCTCACACTCATTCAGGCTCGCTTTCTGCTCGCCCTCTGCCTCCAATCCACCAGCCGGCCGCTCATACATCTCACAATTTTTACCCATTTTTTTTGGTCTTGTCAATCTCTATATCTGGCCACTGTCTAATATGACAGATTTCACTATCACCTAAGAAAGATTTTCCATTAATGGGCCCTGACCTTGTCTGACTACTGTACTTAAAAAGCCTCTCTGCTGCACTTTCCCTGAATTGCTCCCCTCACTCCTTGACCACCCCCCCCACCCCACCCCACACCCACCCACACACACACACACACACACACACACACACACACACACACACACACACACACACACACACACACACACTAACTTTCCATTTCACCTCGTCTCCTCGCTATAATATCCCCCCCCCCCCTCTCCCATAAATGTTCTGCTCCTCTCACCTTACAAGAGCCCCCCTCGGTTGTTTGTGGGGGCTTGACTGATAGCCATTAGTGTTACACCCTATTACATCAGTAATGACTGACTGTGAGCTCTAATTAGAGATGTGTTAGGGAGAGCTGACTTACTCCTCCACCCCCTCCTCCTCTTCCTCCTCCTTCTGCTTTTCCGCAAAGCTGTTACTGTGACTCCATCGCCGTGGCGACACCATTAGCACAGCACCTCTAAGAGTTGCAACTCCTGACTGTTAAAACCATTATGTTCATTACAGTCCAATCAGAGGGGAAGGTGTTATGGCTAATTGATAAGCTGAACAATGCATAAAATCTTGTCTCTAATTGCCCTGCGGGAAAAGGAGAAAGCACCCTGGGAGAAAGAGACAGTGAGAGAATGAAAGGGAGAGAGTGGGGAAGCGACCGCCGTGCTAATTTCAAAATCTGATATTTTTCCACTCGAATAATTTAGGTTTACAATATGTCTTCATCCAAACATGCTGTAGAGTTTTTTTTTCCCCCCCTTCTTGAATAATGGGATGTTTCTTCTGGGTTTGTCATCTGTGATAAGATGATTATCTGAAAGGTCTGTGGCACATTGTGAAGAGAGTCTCGCCTTCTCTGCTGGAGTAGGTAATCCTGGGTAATAGCATTATGGACACAGTGTTTTCCTAAAGCCCATGATTATCCGCTGCTGTTTGCCGTGGGATTGACATTGGCCTCCCTGGTCTCTCTCTCTCTCTCTCTCTCTCTCTCTCGCTCTCTCTCTGTCTCTCCCCCTCCCTCCCTTTTCCTCACTCTGTTTTTTTTTTCCTCGTCACTCTTTTTCTCACTTTTCTCACTTCATGTCATCCTGTGTCTGACTCACCACTCCATCAAGCCCTTATATGCTCTTGCGGTTCTAACAAGAGAAGAAGATGAAAATAGAGCACATGGAGCAACAAAAGAACAAATTGCTCGTAGACAAGAGTGCCCCAGATTTGAATGACATGTTATGCTCTCTTTGTCAAAAAAAAATTGCACTTTCAGTTTTGGCAGTTTGGGGTTACCATCCTGCTCTAAACTCAATAGGACACGATGCGTTATGCTCTCTCCTAAAATATGCTTTGAAGTTCTACATATAAACCAGTTGTACTACTTTGGGTCTGGATCTGCAGCCGTGTAACAGACGACTCCTGTCTTTTCTCTGATGCTTGTGTTGTTGCCTCTTACAGTTTAAGAGGTCTTTGTGGTTCTGAGTGTTGTGTTTTGGAGATCTGTGTGTCGTAGAGAGCCCGAGTGGACTGAACTAAGACCTCTGCTTTTTAGCCAATTGGCTCACTCTCCCCTCTACGCTTTTAGGCCTGAACTTGATCTGATCTCCCTCTCTCGCCGTCTTTCTTGCCCTCTCTCACCCAATTTTACTTAGCTCACCACTTTGTGTCAATCTCCT
Organism: Embiotoca jacksoni; assembly: GCF_022577435.1. Lineage (NCBI taxonomy): Eukaryota > Metazoa > Chordata > Actinopteri > Embiotocidae > Embiotoca > Embiotoca jacksoni. The sequence continues at coordinate 5,184,380 of NW_027185340.1, forward strand.
GCTCGTGCGGTTTGTGTGCAGTCCGTATTTGATGCTGTACGTCTTGAAAGGTGAATCAGTACAAATGAAAGCATGGAGAAGCTGCTTTAATGTGCAGCGAGGCTGAAAGAAGGTAAATGAAAAGCTTGGTTATACATTAGCTTACAGAGTCTAAGCCCATGAGTTCATCTTCAGATTGTACACCAACTAATATTTGTGGCCATATCTGAAACGTATTCTCTGAATTTCTTGTGAAATAAAGAGGGAAAAATAGGTGCTCGCATGTTGTTTAGCTCGTAAATGTATCATTCAAAAAGGAATGGATCACTTTTAGCATAAATCATCTTCAAGAGTCTGTTTTGTTGCCACCCGTTGTTGCTTAACAATAGAAAGCCATGAAATGACTTTTATAGGAGCCACAAATTTCTCACCTTGGCTCTCCCTGTAAGCAGATGCATGTGTGAAACAGGTGAAGATACCTGCCAGCCGCAGCAGCTACAAGTCAGGGAGTGTGTCAGCTCTGGCAGACCTGAAGCCGCGGATGCAGCAACAGGCAGAGGAGGGAGTCGGCAGCAGCGTGCCGGATTCATTAACAATGAAGGAGCTGCTCAACCAGGCTCTGCTCCTGTGTTTGCACAACAAACGGGGGACGTGTGAGGGTTGGACTGAGCAGAAATTAATCTGTGAGGTAATCAACACTGTTGAGAGGAGTGAGGAGAGACTGAACAGTGTGTGTGTGTGTGTGTGTGTGTGTGTGTGTGTGTGTGTGTGTGTGTGTGTGTGTGAGAGAGAGAGAGAAACGGACGCTCATGCAAAACTATAAACCTGTCTGTCTGTAAGAAACCTTTAATCAGCCCAGCTGTCTCGTGTGTTGTATGAAGTGTGTACGTGTCCCCGCCTAGAAGATGTCAGAGCCACATGCTTACAAGCTGTGCAGGTTCATATAAACTGAATCTAATTGGTTACTGTGGACTTCACAGTGTGAGGCAATATTTGATGACTCCGGGATCATATTGTTGGAAACTGCATATGTCCTGGGTAAAAAAAACAGCCTCCCAAAGTCAATACTACTCCCCCTCCCCCCTCCCCCCCCCACCAGCCCCCACCCACCTCCCCACCACTCTTCCTCCTCCCCTTCCCCTCCCTTTGCATCCTTTTCTGTTCCAGGATCAGTAATGGGAGTCAGTATCCAGGAGGAGGCAAAAGGGGGTGCGGGGCTCCTCGCCAAGTCCTCGCCCCTCCTCCCCGAATGCGGCACAGCTGCCTTTCAGAACCCCGCCGCTCTAGCCCATTCATCCTGGAGAGCCCAAAAAAAAAAAAAAAAAAAAAAAAAAAAAGTGGCTATTTATTAGAATACTTGTTTTGTATTGTTCTGTGGCGCACAAAAGACGCTCCATTATGTTAGAAGCAAGCCCCTTTCGCAGAGAGAAACAATAACTTGGAATTGTCTTTTTTAGAGTGTATAATAAATGTCATTTCTTCTTGTCTCTGCCCCTCAGTGTGTGTTGAGTGGTGGGTTTGGGCACCGGGCATGGATGGCCTTGGCACTCGAGCGGCCAGATTGTAGTGGGAGTAGCGGTCTTACATGAAGCTTTGGAGGGGTTTAGGACGGCTTTAGGAGTATGGAGGGAGAAATCTGCCCACTTTGTCTGGAGTAGAGGGAACGAGGGGAACATGCGTAAGTTTGCATATGACAATTCCGTTCGTAAAAAAAAAAAAGCTATTTATATAAATATTGAACCTGTCTGCTGTGATTGAAATCGTTATTTATTTATTTTTATTTTTTTGTCTAAACGCGAGGTGGAAGTAATGTTAAAAAAAAAAAAAAATAGCAGGATAAAGCGGATTTGAACGCTTTCTGATCTCGGTGTATTGAAGTAAATGTCTTTGTTGACAACCTTTATTTCGGAGCGTCTGCGCTCTGCTGTGCTCAGTTCAGTCCAGATAATGTGTCTCCAGCTGCAGGCTGTCGTTTTTTATTTTGGGACAAGTGAGCTCCACAAGAGCTTTTTGGCTGCACAGAGCGCGCAGCTCTGTGGCTCATGATGCTACCAGTTGCTTTCCAAGCGGCTCTGTAGATTTTCCGGAGTGACATTATCGGCTGCTGATCTGCTCCGGACTGAGGGGGTTATCAGCGGTGCCACCTTTATTTAAGGAATAAAATGTTGCATGATGTAAAAAAAAAAAAAAAAAATATGCAAGCATTTATTATGAAATAATAACCTGTCAGATTTTACATTGCGTGATTGTTTTAGTGTTTTCTACTTTTCAAGAGGCGGGCCGAAAGCAGGTGGGGGCTGAACATTTAAGATGTTCGGGTGTGTAAAATGAAGCTTCAGAAGCACGCGCTTTGTTTCTCCCGCTCAGTTAAATAATTAACCCCGGTTCATGGGCAGGTGATCAGAACTCGGTTTTTTTTTCTACTTCAAAATTAACACCACCCAAAAAATATCCCCGCTCAAGTTTACAGGTTTAGGGGTAGATAAAAAAAAAAAAAAAAAAAAAAAAGATTAAAGGGGGTAACACTGATACAGTGTGGAGGTTTTGAGGGTTGCTCTGCGAGGGAGGCTCGAGTTGACAAACCTAATTGGCACAATGACACCCACTGGCCGCTGCGCGTGAGTCTTGTACTTGTATGTATTTAGAGCCTTTCACTTATTTATACTACATGTATATGCTGCAAAGGTGTGGTGTGTGTAAGGAGGGGGACGGGGGGCGGCGTCGGATAACTGCTTTGACCCTTGGCCCCAGTCGTGCACCATCATCACAGTGAACGCACATCCTGTTAGTGAGGCCGCGCGCACAAAGCAGCGACGGGGTTTGAAAAGAGGTTGGTTAAAAGAGGAGTGACTGATGGGGGATGACAGAGAAAAGTAAACAGGGGGCACCGGGGTCCCAGGGTCACTGTAAGGGCTAATCCGCAACGTACAACCCTAAATCCACTCAACAGAGAGAAGAACGAGCAATAATAATGATGATTACAGTAATACTAATATAGTTTTATGATTATTCCCGGTCGATTCTTAGAAATTCACGATGAACAGGTCGTTTTCACATTTTGAATTATACAATTGTTTGATACTATTACGAATGAATTCATGCTTTAAGAAAACTGGAAATGTCGTTAAAATATGAAATAACAAATCTGACAAAATCCTGTTTATTTATAGTCTGTTATTGGAGTTATGTCTGCGTATTTTGATGAAAAAAATAATTGTCTTTCTATTTGGGAAATATAGGCTAATAAATGTGACTGCCCTGAGTATATTGTTAATTCCAAGTCTTGATCACTAGAAAACTGTGCATCAGCAGTATTGTTTTTCTTAATTTCTCTGTTTGTTTGTTGTGTGATCGCTGTCCTGGCACTCACCTCCTTGGAGCTCTGCGCCATGTCATCATTATATTGTCAACTTCCCCGGCCCTTGTCAGCCACATGGCCCTGGACCACTGGAAACGTTTATTGACCACTGTGACATCCCGTTAACCCCATTACCAAAGACGCGTGGATCCGTCCGAGTGATCCCGCTCCCTCAGGCCCTAAACAGAGAGCCATATCAAGCTAAGCTCTAATTAAAATAAAAACCAGCAAAAGAACGATAGAATGATTAAATCGTTAGTCTCGCCGCAGGAAGGGGTATTTCGTTTTCCCTTTCAATTAGAGGTTGATTGGGCTTTTCATGGGGGGTCAACTGTGAAATCTGGATTATATATGCGCGGACTTGAAGACACATACACCGCTTCCCTCTCCTGGTTTCTAAACGGGCTACTTGACTGGATATTAAATAATAGACATAAAACGTAACAACCACATACAAAAAAAAAAAAAAAAAAGTCCACTAAAAAAAACGACAGCAGTGGAACAGTTCACATGTTTCTTTTCATGTGGAGCTGCACACATGAGGGATGGCCAGGACTCTTCCACCATCACCAGCAGACGGCGGTAACGGCGCTTTGCCCCGACAGTTTCACGTCATTATATGCCTCCTATCCATCCTTACGGGCTTCTCCTCAGACCAACAGTTTTTTTTTTTTTTTTTTTTTTTACCAAATCTCTTTTACATCATTTTCAACGTTGAGTGTGCGTAATTTCTCTCTCCGACACCTACTATTACTACATACCTTAATTACATACCTGGAAGGAGAGAGGGGGACAGAGACAGAGGAAGAGAGAGAGAGAGAGAGAGAGAGAGAGAGAGAGAGAGAGAGAGAGATGGTCTGAGAATTGATTTTAAGGCGCGGGCTCAGCATCAAGTCGTTTGAGATTGGTTTGGTTTGGGTGGACTGAAGTGTAATTGTAGTGCATAAAAATTGGGCCAGAGCTTCTCGGACGCGCAGTGATTGTGAGAGTAACTTGTTTGCAGGAACTGTCTTTAAAGCTCAAATATTAAGAGAAAGAAAGTAGCTGTTAAAAATAATTTCACCCACAGTTTTATTAAAACCTCTGAATTTATAAGATGCCCGATATGGAAGCTGTGTGTTAAGGTGATTAATAACATTCAGCAGCCATTTAAATTTTTTTTGTAATTATGCTGAGATGTTTGACTCATCGTAATCACAGACTGCACCCACCGTTTGGCCGCTACATCACTGCGAACAAATCTTAGTTATTTTTGTGGTTGAAGTCTCTGAGAGCGTGTTTGGAAATTTCAATCGTGCTATTTGTGGGATTGACCCTCCTTTCTGCCTCCTCCTCCTCCTTCTCCTCCTCCTCCGGTGTGTTCTTCCTCTATGGTCCTCTAGTCACCTGACCAAACGCCATGCAAATCACTCTGCTGCTAGAGCCTCATTGGCCGCTTGTGGCTCATTTAACCGCTGTCAGTGCGCATCATATGGCCGCCGCTTTAACCAACTTCTCAACTCCGACAGCGAAAGTGGCTCAAAGGCGCATTCTGTCACAGTGGATGTGAACCAGTCCAGGCGAAGTGGTGAAAAACTGGTTGGAGAACATTTCATATGCCTTTTCGGATTAATTTTGATCTCGTATTTGTTTCATTTGGGGTTAGAATATAAATTTTGTAAGCCAGTCGTCCTGAGCGCACCCGTACTCGTGCGCACCTGACCTATCTTGAAATAGACTTTTTTCTCTGTTGGTGGCGAAGTTTAAAACCAGGTGAATGTATAGCATGATGATGGAAACTGACCTTCATTCCCCCGGCCCCCAAACGAACACGACCACGGGGCAAACGGGGCCGAATAGCGGGTCCAAAGCGAATCAGGAACGGGTGAAGAGACCGATGAACGCATTCATGGTGTGGTCCCGAGGGCAGCGGAGAAAGATGGCACAGGAGAACCCCAAAATGCACAACTCTGAGATCAGCAAGCGGCTGGGCGCCGAGTGGAAGGTGATGTCCGAGGCTGAAAAGCGCCCTTTCATCGACGAGGCGAAACGGTTGCGAGCCATGCACATGAAGGAGCATCCGGATTACAAGTATCGGCCAAGACGGAAGACCAAGACGTTGCTGAAAAAGGACAAATACTCTCTTGCCGGTGGACTGCTTTCTGGGCCCAGTGGTGGCGGTGGAGTTGGTTTAGGGGTCGGCATGAGTTCATCCGGGGTCGGGCAGAGGTTAGAGAGCCCCGGGGGTCACGGAGGCTCCGCCGGCTCCGGCTACGCGCACATGAACGGCTGGGCGAACGGTGCGTACTCGGGGCAGGTGGCTGCAGCCGCGGCTGCCGCAGCGATGATGCAGGAGGCTCAGCTAGCCTACAGCCAGCACCCGGGGAGCGGAGCGCACCACCACCACCACTCACACCACCATCACTCACACAACCCCCAGCCCATGCACCGCTATGACATGACAGCCCTGCAGTACAGCCCCATCTCGAACTCTCAGAGCTACATGAACGCTTCTCCATCCGGCTACGGCGGGATCACCTACACACAGCACCAGGGCTCCGGCGTCTCCTCCTCAGCTGCCATGGGGACGTTAGGGTCGCTGGTGAAGTCGGAGCCGAGTGTAAGCCCTCCCGTCAGCAGCACACACTCACGGGGTCCTTGCCCCGGAGACTTGAGAGAGATGATAAGCATGTATTTACCGACCGGAGAGCCGGGGGACCCGTCAATGCAAAGTAGACTCCATGCCTTGCCGCAGCATTACCAGAGCGCCACGGCTGGAGTGAACGGGACGGTCCCTCTAACACACATTTAGAACTCACAGAATAATTGAAAACTGCAAACGAACACATAACCAAATATTTACCTCTTTTCTAAATAACCCCGGTCCCGAGATCTACCTGCATTTTGTACAGAATGTTTATGATATTGTAAATGAAGGGTAAATAGCATATTCATCTCGGCTTTTTTTGATTAGCCACCAGTGGAATTATATAACGAATATGATGCTGAAATATTGGTTATTGTGCTATCATCTTTTTGTCCATTACTTCACAGTCTTAGTTGAGGGTTGCGCCAGGTTCACATATTTGCTTCAATTGTCTCATAATTTTGGGGGTTCTTGTAAGTTATTTGAAAATGAGATAACGTGTCATAATCATAAGTAAGTGCTTTAAAAAGATATGGGAAAATCACATTCTTTAAACATTTGTGTTCATTTGCAGAAGCCTATGTCTTAATTCTTGGAAATCATCTCTTTTTATTGTAACACTCTAATTATTGTAAATTGTGAATAATTTTAATATTTCAAAGGATGACGGGCAACTGCTGTTGTAATTTAAGTGCTTTTCTGCCAGTGAAAAGCCCTGATATTGCAATGAAGAATAATTGAATAAATTTCCCAAGATGTTGCTTTGATTCTTAAGAGAACGGTCTTAGATTGATTATTTCTCACAATGTTCTTGCAGAATTTTTTTTTTTTTTTTTTTTTTTTTTTTTTTTTACGTTTTAGGACACAAGTCTATCATCAAGACATCTTCTCGAGAAAATATAGCCTCCTCTTAAGCTATTTTTGACGTCGCTGCTGGACACAAATCCCACGAGCTTTTAAATAGCCTAATTGTTTGCGCGCAATTATGCGTAAAAGCTACAGTGTGCAAGGCTATGAGGGAACCATTTTGGTGGGTGGATGTTGTTTCATGAGCTGAAGTTTTACGTGGGTAACACGTGTATTCAGAAATTGTAAAAATATTTTCTTCTGTATCTCAGTAGCATAAAGGCCAAAATGTAATAATTTTCTAATATTCGATGCAGGCCCAGATGATGGCCCACGTTCTCCTTTCGTATTTAATATAATCACCTGATACGTTTGTTTTTGAACATGTTCTAAAAATGATATAATCTACAAGAAGGCCTCACATGACAACCACCTGTTAGTGGTATTAATGACACATTCTCATTTTTATTGAATTATGTTTAAAACAATTTTCATTTATCCCTTTAAAAGGTGATGAGATGTGACTGTTATCATTGCCAATTTCGACTTAAAAATTCATTTTTTTTTTTAGATTTCCTTCTTATTTCAATCAAATCATAGTATATTTTTAGCTTTATGTTAATAATAAATTATATTCTATTTTACTGATGAATTGCAAAGTTGTGCCAGACTTTCCTTTCTTGATCAGATCACATACGATTTTTAACTCATGGCATTTTAAAAAATAACTTTATACGAGACTATTTTGTAAATTAAAATGGGTATCAGTTAAATCATACATCATTAAATTAGATTGATACCTTATTGGAAACTGTGTAGATTTCGTGAACTGCAGTGTGAAGTTTTGATGTGATTTCATTGCTTCTGTTTTAAACATTTTACACAAAACTCAGACGGAAATATTTTAGAACAGTAATACATAAATAACAGTTCAGAGATAAAATGGTTAATTTTTGCAAAATAAGTGAAAGATTATTTTTCTCTACCTGAACTGGAGGACTAGTTTGTTACACATCCAATAGAGACATGGATTAAAATTTAAAAAAAAATCATCCTCTTGATCTCCGTATTACTGTTTAATTGTTTGTAATTGAGAGAAATATATTTTAACATTCGATAATTGGCTGTAGCATAATTTATATATCGATTGCTGCTTGGTGAACCACATACAGACCTCAGAAGAACAACCTTCTCCAAATCACACAAACTTTAATTTCTCTACGTTTTGCTAATTAAATAAAATGTGTACAAAGATGACAATTCAAGGCCTAACAAATCATTATAATAACTTTCATTCTGCTTTTAACCTTACTGCATGGTCTCATCCTGTGACAATCAGTTCTTGTGTCTTGCTCTTGACACTTGATAGAGTCGTAAAGAAAGGTAACAAAACTGCCTGAGGCACAAACTGGGATTTAAACAATAAATACACGAGCTCTGCAAGAAACCTGTCTGAGTGAATAATCAGTCCGAATCAACCAGAAAAGCTGAAGGCCCCTTTGTTCAGATAGAAAACAAAAATTAAATTCACCGAACAAAACCACCACCACCACATACAGACTAAGTGTTGCACACACTGGACTTCCCAGTGACCATCACACTGTGACAAGTAGCGTGTGGCATTAGTGATGACTCATCCCAATTTTCATATATTGATTTTAGAGAAGTGGGAGTTTTAGTACTTTTTGGGCAGAAACAAAAAACTGCATTGTGGATCAGTTTAGGAAAAATAAAAAGATACCGGCGTCATTTTGAAATTATTAATCCTTTCAAAACAATTGAAATCAATCTGAAGATGACTTCATTTTTTGACAGGCCGCAGCTGGTTTCGACGTGAACAGTTTCTATAGCCTGTAGGCCTCATATGAAGATACAGACTAATAGCCATACACATGCAAATGAGGGGAATTTATGTCTACTTAGGCATTTTGAAAAATCAATTAATCTCAAATACGTAGTTAAAGGGCCTATTTCACACTGATGAAGACTTGCATGGCATGTCAATTAAACCTTTTAGGCCTTATAGTAAAGCGTGTAACGTCTGGCTGCGCGTTAATCTGTTGAAATAAATAAGAGGAACAATGTCTGGAAAGTAGTGGAAATTTCAAAACCCCAAAGAAACCGCATCTATGGAGACATCTCCGCACTCCGGCGCGCACCGTATGGCATGGGATGGCCTCCTCGTGTGTTTTGCATCTGTTTCTATCTTATCTGTTGATGTGAAGAGATGCGGATTAACACTGAAAGCCCGGGGAGGCGGAGCGCGTCACGGCGCATCGCCAGGCTAAAAGAGGAGCGTTCTGGCAAATTTAACCCGAATAAATTACACCTTAAGGTGGAAGAGGGGTAAGTGCGGGGTGCAACGTATACAGTGGCAGCGACGGTCGCTGCGGCGTGTGCGTGTGCGTGTGTGTGTGTGAGAGAGAGAGAAAGAGAGTCCGTGTGTGTGTGTGTGTGTGCGCGCACGTGTGTTTAGCTGACCGGCCAATAAATCTCTCCACCGTGCGATACTCTTATCTTGTAGCCACCGATATATTCCGTGCTAGGAGGCCATCAGCTCTAGCGCACACTCGGTTGTTCGTAAAGCCCCGATCCCTTGCACTCCCTGTCCTAAATGGGGATAATTAGCGTCACTTTATCACGCCTCTGCATATTTTCTCCGCGTCTCCCCCCCTTTCCTAAAAAAATTACCAAGCAGCCTGCTCTCGTCGCCCGCTCTGTCACAGAAGATTATGGAGACAGATTGCACAGAGCGAATGTGCCGGGCGAGATTAGCGCGGAATAGAGAAAGCAACTGGGCCAATGAATTCCTCGGAAGGGCCTTATCGTGCAATTACACGTTGACATGTTTAACAATCTTGCTGCCTCTTAATCCTGCAGTGCTGCTCTATCTACCCACAGCTACCACGCTATATGCCGGCACACAGACCTAATGCACCGAAACGCAGCACAAATGTACTGAAAGTTATGAGAAATTGCTTTATTTCCAAACTTTGTCCAGCATCCTCCAAACTACTTTTTTATTTCCTATTTTTTTTTTATTTTTCAGATTTCTCCGTTGCTGGAATAGCATCTGCACTGGAACTTTTTTGAAAAGAGGTGAGATTTTAAAATACATCTTAAAATGGTTTATTGTTGACCTAAATCACTGTTTGACTTTAACAGCTAATTAAAAAGTGACAAAAAGAAATAAATATATGTTTTCGCTATTGTCCATCCAGAGTGTCGATGTGACATTGTTTGGAGTTAAATGTAGACTTTTCCATCTCTGCCCAACATTCACGCTCACCACCACCGCCACATTCCCCCTCCCCCTCCTCCCTGTCCCTCCTGCCTGGCGGTATATCGGGGCCTGTGTGGGAGTGATTGTGGAGCGCCACTGTAGGAATTTGGCAGCGTCCGTGGTTTGGAGAGCCGCCCCACGCTGAGCCCCATTCAGCGGCCAGCGCGCTGTGAGGTTGGGAAGTTTCAGTCAGCCGTACAACTCAATGGCCCCCACAAAGGCGATTACAAGCCCCAGCGCATTCCTGTAGGGACCTGGGAGCGGCGCAGGTGCGAGGGGGACCGGGGTAACCCGTCAGAGGAGTGATAAAAACGGGACAGTGCTGGGACCACACAAAACCAGACACTCCACAGGAACCGGGGATTTTTTTTGGAGGAAGGAGGAGAAAGGGAAGAATAAGCCTGTAGAAGATGCAAGTTTGTGGGGGTGGGGTGAGATGGGATGGGATGGGGTGCAGCATACTGAGTGGCCTCACTGTCCATCACTGAATGAAAGTGCCAGAGGACTGCAGTCCGGGCTGTAGTCAGGATTTCACTAAGGTCATGTGTCCAAAATCCTCCAGAACGAACCTGTCCACCTCAGAAATTGGACTTGCTCATTCAAAAAATAATTTTATTTTAATTTAACTGTTCACTGACGGTCACAGTAACTTTCATAGTCTAAACATCTCTTCTTTCTTTTTTTTTTACATTCGGTCCAGAAGGAGTTAGAGTCCCCTAAACCAAACATGTAAAATATATGTCTGATTGTGAACTGTAAACCCTCCATATTCCTATAAACTGTTCCACAAGAAATGATCTCAGTCCAACGTCCAGTTTGGTGCAGGAAGATGCACTGGTGGACAAATCTGCTTGAAATACTGTATGGCTTTGCTTTGAAACTTATATGATAATATGTTTATATATATTTATATACAACTAAATACGATTTTTATCAGTCTAAAATCCCAGCACCTGGCAGCAGACAAAATTAGAAATCAGGGAATTTGTTATTGAGAGTAGCAGCTAAAGAGCTAAATGTTCTCCTCAGGCGATAGGGAACAGTTTTTGTATGGTCTACCAATAATATATGTTGAAATTATGTTAATGTTTTCAGCTTGTTCCATCACTTCCAAGTGGCCGGAAACATATTCATGCTGATTTACATATAGGAAACCGAAACATTTTGGCTAAGATAAAGGTTGTGTTCTTCGGTAAAAGAAACCCGTGCTGACAGTTGGAGACGCGTTCTGAGGAGCCGTCTCTCATATCAGTCACACGCTTTGTATGGGATTTAGTGTCAAAGTTGTTTGTACCGTATGCCAAAGCATCCACCCCAGTGTACCTGTGACTTCTCTGCAAGATGAAACTTAGATTTAAAAAAAACAAAACGAAAATGCAAGTCAGTGACATTCAGCAGCTAAATATATTTAGCAAAGTAAATTATAGCGGCCTATACAGAGTTACTGTGTCGGAGACAGGGTTGGAGCCAAGGACACAGGTGGCAGTTATGTTTTACTGACGTTGCACAGGTATTGAAGTGGGCTTCATTTTAATAGCAGTGCTACAGCTAGTGCTAGCTGTCTCTCCCACCTGTTTGGTATGTTGGTGTTCAGTGCAGAGATGGCACAGAGCACACAGGTGGGAGGTGGTGCGAACAAGTGGGCGATTTATTCAAATCAAGCAAAGCAAGTTGCTGGTGTTTTGGAGGAAACTGAGTCTCTGCTGGAAATTTGGGGATCCTGTCAAAAAGGGCGAGCAAAACACTGAGAGGGAAAGCACCACAAGGTACCGAAAAGAGCCCAAAAATACATCTAAACAAGGAACAAATATTTAAAAAGACAATTTTGAATAAACACTCTGAATCCAGTAGATACATTTAGCATCACATTTAAATGTGTATCATACAGGATGTCAGCTGTGATCTGTGAAAACCTTCTTTAGTTCCTTAAATTACGTGAGAAATGATCTGTCCTGCTGCCCTGAGATGGCAGCAGGGATTCATCATATACGATAAACACAGCCTCCAGTTTGAGAAGTGTCATCACTCACGATGATCGACTGTGTTTACCTTGATGGAAATGACACCGGGCTGCACCTCTTCACAAACTGTTGGGTTTATGACTCAGTATTCTGCCAGTTTGTGTAGGAGATGCCAAACTCATTAATCCTGTGTGTTCACGGCCTTATTTTCAACCTTTCTGGCAAAAGTAGGTTTCTTGTTTTTTTCTTAAAATTCATTTGAATTTATGTGATTTATATATATGACATTATTAAATTTTTCTCCACAAACTCCATCTTTAGCTGCAGATATGTTCCAGCGTGCACTCAGGCCTTGAAGCTCTCCACCGTCCACACAACAATGCTTTCTCGAAAAGAGGCCTTCCTATTGGGTCAGCCACTGTGACTGGCAAAACTGTTCTAGTGGTATACGTTTAAGTTTATTTATCGTAGCTGCCATGTACAAAAAACATTCATCTCAAAAAGAGAGGAGATGCGCTGTACCAAAGTTAGCTACTAGCTAATTTCCATCTGCAGTCCCTAGTCAGTCCCCAGTATGAGACCAGTAATGTGACTGGCTAAGAGGTGAATGGCTAATCACCATGTCCTTCAATTCATATTGCAATTTACCACCCCTGGTGCATTCGTAGCTGCTTTGCATCCTCCAAAGTGTTGTGCTGAGATCTCAGAATGTGGCAACATCGCTAACAATACGTCCAACAAGGCCAAAAAAACACGAGCAGCCAGATAAAAAAAACCCGTTATAGAACGGTTATAGTTAAGACATGTTGACTCTCAGTTTAAAACAGAAAAACTAACAGCTGTAGCCAAGTCCAATGTTTTGTCGACCTCTTCCCTGTGTGGACTTACGCTACCTCCTTTGCTCCTGTTATATTTACTATGGCCACTAGAGGCTTCTGTCACAATAAAATGCAAATATATAAAATGTAAAGCGGATGTAGCTTCCTGGTCTGAAAAGAGAAGCCAGTACAGAAGCGCCTTAATGTGCAGTACCACTGAGGGCCAGTGGGGGCTGAGTCCAAAAAGCCTCCTGCTTCAATAAACTCCCATTACACCTTTTTCTTGAAATACAAAGCTAATAACGTTTGTTATCATACCGTCGCTGGCTTCTCAGTTAGATCCGCCCCTCACTCCTCCCCCATTCGTCCAAATATGGCAACGTCTGGCTCCGAGACACCACATCAGAAATGCAAAACTCCAGGCTTCAAAACGGCAGTTCACAAACCAATGGATTACATCACAGGGGGACCCCCCCAAAAAAACAAATTTTTCTTTAAAATGGGGCCTCAAAATGCAAGTAATCAGTGTGCCTGCATTAAACATACATCTTATTTCCCACCAGAGAATTACAAAGAAAGTGTAATGGATAACCTAAAAATGAGGCGGACTTGTGAAACGCAGATGTATTGAAGAGAAAACAAACACTCACATGGAGACTGCCTTGTTGGGCCGAGATAAATCCATGTTCCCTCAGTTGATGTGTGGACGTGCAATCCAGCATCGAGTTTGTAAGACTCTGAAATGAAGAAATGGAACTTAAAAATGATCAATCCTGAGTAAAATGATTTATTTATTGTTCAAAATAAACAAGCTCAATATTTTGATCAAAAGAAGAATCACTGGAGCTTCAGCAACCCCATTTTTTCAGCGTCTCCATGTGCCTCGTTCAGAACGGACAAACACTTCAGTACTTGTGTCCCAAACAGTAACGAGGAGTTTTAAGCACTACAATCTTCCTGTTTGTGCTCTTGAGGGAAGAATCTTTAGCCCAGAATTTACCCCGAGTGTTTTTCTTTTTTCTCCTGAAGTTTCTTTCATGGAGTCTTGGAGACAAACTTTTGGTTGTTTGGCTGCTTGAGTCGGACTATTACAGGTGCTCAAGAGCAAAAAAGGGGGACTTTAGAATAAAAATGGTAATTTCAGTGTGGTAAGTGGCATCCTGTTCTTCACTTAATATATGCAATTACCCTGAGTCATAACTGTATTGCTTATTAGAGTTTTTCATTTCCATTAGCAAGAGCATTAAAAAAAAAGATAACGTATGTCATTGGAAAAAGGACTTTTTAAAACAACAACTTATGACATTTCCATCAGCCACACTAAAGATGGTGAACACGGTAAATATTATACCTGCTTAACATTATGCTACACTCACGGCATATCACAAATTACATGTTTCAAACTTGAATGTAAATATCCAAGTTTTAGTTATGACTGGGAAACAGATTTTTGTGAAAACTCAATTATACCCGAGTTCCCACTTACTAATATGAAAGTGCCTGAAAATCTAACAAACACTGATGTTTCACATCAGTCAAAGACTGTTTTCATAAACAAGGTTTAGTATTGTCATTGCATTGTATTTTAATCCTCCCTCAACCCAGAACCATTTTCAAGTTGAAGACTCTTGTTCCTGTAAACGTTCCGACTACGTCCTTGTTTGTCTCGCTGTCAAACTCTCACTGACCGTCAGTTACTCGACAGTTCACTCCATAAAGTGTGCTCTACACCTCGCCTGCCGTGTTTCTCTATCACCTGTCCGCACACACACACCAACCCACCAGATGCTGTAGAGGATTTCTGCTCCTCTGTGGCAGGTGATAATTCTCCAAGCAGCAGAGAGGGGTTAATGAGGGGTCAAAGAGTTCAGATAAGAAACAGCAGTTTTACGGTGCCCACCGCAACCTGCAGCGCACTGATAGCTGTTTGAAGTGGCTGACCTTTGAACCCTGCTGGGTCAAGTGATCAACAAACCGAGTCGTTTAGATAGGTCAGATTGGAACATGTGAGGGATGTGTATGTCACGGCAAGATGTCGCGGAGGCCTAAATAAATTGTTCTTAATGATTATAACCCTCCTCAATTTGTTTTCAGAGCCATTAGATGGTTGTCAGTTATCAGACTGTTTAATGTGTGGGATACATTTAATTCACTTG
The DNA here is from genome assembly GCF_022577435.1 of Embiotoca jacksoni. Taxonomy (NCBI): domain Eukaryota; kingdom Metazoa; phylum Chordata; class Actinopteri; family Embiotocidae; genus Embiotoca; species Embiotoca jacksoni. The sequence goes on from NW_027185340.1 coordinate 5,199,407, forward strand.
TCAATGCATTGCGATTAAACATTTAGCTGATTGGATTCTTTACTAGTATGTGCATGCATATGTTTGTATTTATTAATTTGTGCATGTTTTCCCCGAAGACTGTATTTGTTTCATGACAACCATATCTTTAAAACCACAGAGTTCCATACATTCTGCTTCACTATTCTTTATTTATTGACTTTTGACATTTGATATCCCCACAAATCAATATCCTCTTGTTTGTCCATCTCCCTCTCTCTCTCTCTGTCTTTCTCTTCCAGCAAAGTGATCATCGTGGCTATCACCAGTGGACGTGGATCGCTGTGGAGGGACTGTGATTAACGGATAGCACCTCGTCTGTTCTACTGGCAGGGCATCATTATGTGGAGCACTGGGAGATGGGTGCTGTGGGCAAAAAGACCTTTTAGAAAATGTCAGTGACAGTCAGAGCCCTAAATTTCCTCCATTAACTCTTTCCCCTGTGATGCTACCTTCTCTAAACCCCTTAATTACACAAACCCTTTCTCCTCTAGCCCAGTGTTTTGTATCTAGTGATTTCAGCGCATGTGGATTTTGTTTTTTATTTTTATGTGGCTTACCTGAAGATTGGACATAACAAAAAAATAACAACCACAGCCCCATATTTCACCCACAAAAAAAGAAAAAAAACTGCAGTGCCTGCATCAGCTCTCCTTCCCCGGTCTCTTTCATTGGAGCCAGCTTAACTGTCTTAATACTCTTAGTCCCTCAGTTGGCATGTTTTCCAAGAACCCGCTGCATTTTCAGATTTGTAAAATCCGTTGAAATGCCTGTAATGAATATTTCTACAGCCTTGAGTGTGTTTAATGTGCTGTTTGACCGGCCCAACAGAAAACGTGTAAAGATCTGGCGCTAGGTCCAGAGAAATCAGTCGGAGCTTTATTGTCTGTCCCTGTTCGGCCACAGCTCTCCATCAGTGTGGTAACAGTGTGAAATTTCCATTTGAACACAAACCTCTGGCAGACTGTCTCTTATCAAGAGAAGCAGAGAGGATATAAACATTTCTTGTTTGGATATGCTTCTAGGTTCTAATTAACATCTTTCCTGTGCATGAGTGTACATGTCATGTAAATTTCTATTTAATTTCTTTTAAAAAAAAAACAAAAAAAAAAAAACAAACAAGAAACAACTGTCTTTAGAGTTTTTTGATGGATTAAATGTCATTTTGTGAGACAGGTCTTTGTTATGCACTCACATCTTAAAGTTTGTTGTTTTGTTTTACAGCTTTCGCTGAAAAAAAAAAAGGCACATTAAATAAACTCTTGCATCTTACTGCCTAAGAATAAAATATTGTCATTTATTTTCACATTCAATTATAAAGGTAAATTATTATTTTAAAGTGAGAAGTTACAGAAAAGTTTTAACATTTAAACAATGTATTAATTTCAAGGCCTAAAAGCGCCCTCAATTATTTTACCATTGCCCCTAAGTAATTGATTTTGTGTAGAGAAAAAGCGAGAGGTGCAGGGGTGATGTGTGTTGATGTGTGAAAATCACAAAGCCAATAAATGAAAAATAACTGACGTTGTAATTGCGTAATTGAGTTTTGTAACCTTGCTTTATTGATTTATTTATTTTTTTTTTTTTTCATCAAGGCATTTGGTTAACATCAAAGTTGAGCCCGTAATAACATAAATTGTTTCACTGCTTTCTGGAATAATTTATATATTTCTTTCTCTCACTTTAGCCTCTCGTTCAGGTGTGTGCCACCTGCCACACAATAACAAACACTTGAGACTCGTCCAGCGGTGTGTGCCGAGGTGCGGACTCTGAGCAGACAAAGACAGAACATGTACAGAGACTAGATAATGAGCATCTCAGGTGACTACATGCAGTGATTACCAGGTTGCTGGTGTTATATAGGACCTATATCACATAAACATACACTCCCACTCGCTGCACACGCGTTCAGACGCACACGTACTGTATACACACACACACACACACACACACACACACACACACACACACACACACACACACCAACACACACTCCTGAGAGATCCTTGGTTATCACACCCTTCCAGATTGTTCTGAACTACTTATGGAAAACACACACACGTCTCAAGATGTGGCCACTCTTGCCAATATGAGCCCAGTGTTAAGAACAGTTGTTGTCGTTGTCGTTGTGTGTTTTTTTTTAGCATCTCTAAATTCCTAGCGTTGCTAAGGTGCTTTGGGAGGGGATTAACAGAGGCTGGCGCCGATGAGCAAGCCTTGCAGATTTCCAACCAGCAGGAAAAAGACAAAGAAAGAGGGGAAAGACGGAGGGAAAAAAAACAGCAGAGGGTTAGACAACAGGGAAATGGCAGTAACAGCTTGTGTAAACATGATGACTTGAGAGAGGTAAAGAGGTAGAAACGATTCAGGGTAGACTAACAGAAAGTGAGACTAAATAATAAGTATCCTAAAGAGGAGGCCTCAACTTTCAAGTGGGAAGACGCTCTCCCTTTTCTTTTATTTTCTCCTCTGTCCTCTTTACCTCTGCACATCTACTGAATTTTTCTTTACCCCTGCTTGCATCTCCACACGCCGTGTTCACTCCTCTCTATTTCTTCCCGTCTCTTTATTCCCCCAAGGGCAACAGTCTCAGATCCAGACGCTTTTGTCTCTCTCTCTCTCCCTCTGTCACAACTTCAAACAGTGCCGGCGTTCAGGTCATACTGATGTGCCCGGAGCATCAGTGACTGTGCTGTCTCAGGTGAACGTCTCCCAGTGTGTCCTTGATGACACTCTCTCCCTTTCTCCCATCTCGCCGCTTTTAATTAGTGTAGTGAGCAGTGGCGGCAGCAAAGACAGCTGAGCCACATTTACCAATTATCGACCTGCTCGTTGGTACTTCTGCTTTTAATGATTCTACAGCTGAAAAAGAAGGACACTTGTGCATGAACAGACCTTCATTTTCACTAAATCTCTGGATGCATGCTCAGAGAAGAAATCCAAATGTGTTTTCTAAAAGTGAAATCTCCTTTAGCCAAAGAAGGTGCACCAAAGGGAGGGAGGTCCACAAGCTTTTCTTTGAATCCTCTCCTCAGGCTCAGCTTCTCGGGTAAAGTGTAACTGGATGCGGCCTGTTTGTGGAATACAAGGCACTTGACCAAGGGCCAGCACTGCTCCTCCCTCGCCTCCCATCCCCTCCCTCCGCTATCCTTCCCCGACCTGGGTCAGGTTACCCCTCAGCCCCAACCCCACCCCCTTCCTCCTCTCCTTTCCTTTCCTTGAGTGGTGGCAGGTAGTGTGTTTTGCAGCAGTGTCTGTGGATGTTGAAAAGCATGTGTCTGTCCGTTTGTACTCTGCCCAGACAGGTGTTTGTGACCGTGTTTGGGCTCGGCAGCTGGGCTCCTGTAACTGTGCCCGTCTCGGCCGCACTGGCTAATGTGACTGGGTTGGCTGAGGTGCGGAGGCGGCTGTCTTTCAACCACTGATCCCTCAGAACTACTCATCTGATCAGGCTGGATCTGCGCTTCACGGCTGCCGGGGTCACACAACCCAACCCCGGGGCCAACCAGCTAATTACAGACCCCTGTGTCCCCCCCGTCTCTGTCACCACCGGGGATATGGGGAAGGTGGGGCGAGAAGAAGGCTGAGTGGGGAAGAAAAGAAGAGAGAATATTGACATTTTTTGATCAAAAGGTCAACAGTGAGGATAACCAGGCTGTATGTTTCTCCCTCCTCTGAGAAAAGATGAGTGTGAGGCTCTGGTTTGCAGCATCTTGGTCACACCCTTCCCAGCCCTCAGGCAGAGACGGAAGCTTAGACCCATGAGACCAGAGCTGCGTCATTGTATTTATGTAACAGGCTCATAACTTTACATTCTCAGCTTGTGCCAGATTCTCTCTGTCTGTTTTCCTGTCTTTGTTTTCCAGATTTACTGTCGTGGCCCAGTATATTGCCCCTATCACAACTCCATGCCAAGAAAGACTCTATTGCTAAGGGGAGTCCATGTGTTGTGCGTGATTTCCTCTCACCTGACCTTTAGCTGTGACCATTGACTGAGCTGGGATTTAAAGGATGCTTTACACTGGTACCAAATACGAACACACATGCACACACATGCACGTGCACATTAAAAAAAAGAAAAGAAAGTATCAAACCACTATTATTTTATATTATATTAGGCTGCGGGTTCATTAATCACAAATGCGAGGACTTCTCAGCCAACGTAGGAAATTAATCAAAAAAGAGGACATTAATCACATGCATGAACAGCAGTACTTACACCTGTGACAATGCCATCTGATTTAAACGTGTTACTCCAGCCTGTGTTAATGATGCCACCCAGGGCCAGGCAAGGCAACCTCTCTGCCATCACTGAAACAATAATGCACTAACTATGAGGCAATTTTCCCACATGTAGTGAAGAGGTATGCTGATGCACATTGCACAGGGGTCAGTGGGTGTTGCAGCAATTACCAGGTGCAGTGTTTTCCTCACAGCTTGACCACTGGGTTTTTCACTCTGACTGTTGAAATGTCTGTTGAAATGATATTAGTCATACTTCTTTCTTTCTTTTTTTGGCCTTTTTTTTGGGGGGCCCTGACAAACAGATTATTTATTTGAAATTTTAAAAAAAGTTTCTAAAAGGTTTGATGAGCAAAGATTCAGAGTTGACTCAAAATATGTGTACATGATGTAGACATTGTAATATTGTTTATTTGAGAAAAAAAAGGCTGAAGAAATAATGGAAAGCATCCAGCAAACCCTGCATGTGTGGTTAGACTGCCCTCTTTTGAATGCACTGCAGTGTATCCCAGTAATCTGCTGCAGGGGTGGAAAATATAGAAAGTAGAAGTAGCGATGTAAAATTTATATTTTCTAAATCTCCCACAACTAAAGGTGATTTTAAAGACACAGAGCAAATGAACCCTTAAATGATCAAGTAAAAGCAAATATACAGTAGCTTGAATATTGCACCAAAACTATTACATGTTCACATACAAACATTTTTTTCAGGACAAAAAGGTTCCAAGGAAAATAAATCATCATCAATCACTAGTTTCTTCTCTATTTCTGGAAGGAACAAATGTAACTTCATGGATAACTTACTCTGGTTCTGAGTTCATTGCAGTAATATTCAGACTCTTCTGTCATAACTCCATACATTTAAAATAGGAAATTGAAGATGCAGTAGCTACTCCTAAACAAACACATAGATTCTGCAAACACTGACATTATGTTAAGTGTGAATTTTGTAATTTTCTTTTAACTGTCGGAAATTTTCATTGTATGTAAAACAGTGGAGATAAGAAAACCTCAGGACTTTCCTTCATTCAACCTTTATTTACATTTTCGGGAATAGATTTCAGGGTATAGCCCTCATTTACAATGATGACAAGATTAAATCAAACAAAAATAAAAGATTACATCAATAAAATATGTAGTAAGCATAATAGAACTTGACACTAAAACAAATTAGTCAGAATTAAAACTGTAATGAAAAAGTTTGGATTAAGGAAGTTTGTGATCATGGATTTTAATTGTCCATAAGGTGTGTAGAAGATTGTTCCAGGAAGAGGTGCATTAAAACAAAAGGTTTGTTTTGCCTATAGTTCAGACCGCTCGGGGGACTTGAAGCATGAGCGAGTCAACTGAGCAAGTTTGATGAGTTCCAAAGTTAAAATTTTGCAAGGATGTGATACAAGGTGGTGTTTTACCAAAAATGGCCTTATTATTTAACAGAGACCAACACTTGCTGTGCCTCTCTTCCAGGGATTTAATAATAAATATTTAATTCATTTTAATAATGTGTATTTAATACACACATCCCTCATTTGATTTACCTAATTTATTTAGCAATCTGCTAAAATAAAGAGACTTTAGGCTGCACATTTCTCAGAGTGTGTAATGGTATCAATGATTAGAATGACATCAACTCCAGCCATTAATAATGTATTAGGCTATAGATGTTTAAGTACATTACATTAATAAATGAAACTTCATGGATAACTTACTCTGGTTCTGAGTTCATTGCAGTAATATTCAGACTCTTCTGTCATAACTCCATACATTTAAAATAGGAAATTGAAGATGCACAGTGTAAAAGATGCACCAAGAAAAAAGAAAATAGTTAAGAAGACCTGTACTTTGACTTTCGTAAGAGAGGCCAACCTTTCAAGTATCTCTTTATTTATCATGTATCATTCAGAGGCTGCAGAATTAAAACGACCAATTAAACGAGAAGGAAAGTGTGGCTGAAGTGTTGATCAGATTATCATCTTTGTTTTATCTTACTGATCACACTGGAGGAGGTCATATGAAGACAGACATTATACTGTGTTGAGTGTCATGTGTCACGTTCAAATAGCACATGCTTCGAAAAGAAATGATGCAGATCAGTTGAGAGATACAAGATAATAAAGTTCACAGGGAGCCTCCTTCTTCTAAAGACATGTCGTCAACAGAAAATGCTCAGCACAAGGCTTTGCTTTGAAAATCTGTGGAAGCGTTTTTATTTTGTGTCACATTAAGCAAAGCATGAGATGACCTTTAACTTCCTTTAGTCAATTTCTGAGTTAAGTAAAAGGTCTAGTGGTGTTAATTTGCTGTTGTAATGGTGATAATAATTAAACTGCTGTAATATAATTTAGTTGTCCCATAAAGAATGTCTGTCTCCTGCTGAGGCCTTTGGAAAAGATCTCTGAACTAGAAAACAAAGTGCCTCAGATAGGATCTCTTTTAGTTCTGATCGGTTAGCTAAAGACATGCTTCTCTCTTATGGCTGCGTCTGCACCGAGGCTCAGGCTGCAAGTCTGGTCCACCGACACCGTTCTCTGACCCCTGCAGCCTGACAGGCAGCTCTGATAAACTCATATCACACATGGCAGGGAAACCGAAGACCTGGCCTAATTAGCAGGCGGGACAAGAAAAATGGAGAGAGAAGGGGGAGAGTGGGGAGGGAGGAGAAGATTGAAAATCAAAACGAGGAAGACTTTATTAACAGAGCTGGTGACCCCTGGTTATTTATTCATGGGATTACTAAAGAGGACTTTGGAACAGAGCGCCCTGCCAAGTCCCCAACAACCATGTTGTGCCTGCGTACTGTTGTGCTCCTGATCGGTTGCTAAGCATTACAAACTGCCCTCTCTATATTTCTATCTTTCTCTCCTTCTCTGCCTCTCATACAAACACATACATGCACTTGACACCTTGCTCAGTAGACTTACCTGTCCAGGTATTCCAGTAATCCAGGCCAAGCCTTGTCAGGTGGAAGAAAGTCTATCCCAGGGCGGAGACGGGAGGGAGGATGAGGAGGAGGAGGAGGAGGAGGGGGAAGAGGAGGAGGAGGAGGAGGAGGAGGGGGGAGTTGCAGTAAGTCTAGCCGGTGATGGGGTGGAGGAGGGAGGGTGAGGACCAGAGACAGGGGGCAGGTAAAGCGGATCATATTCAGGCTCCTGGGGACAGGAGGCTTGGCGTGGCACCGCACTGCCCACCCAACATCAACACTCTCAGGTTCCCTGGCTCAGATGGGCCAGATAATCACCCTCTCTCCACAGGGACCATCTGGAGGCAGGGAGGGAGGTGAGGGCCATATTTTATTTCCATAAAACATAAATTCACTCATCTGCTGGTGAGATTAATAATAATTTTTAAAAAAAAATTTAAAAACACGAACTCCTTTTTTGTTTTTTTATATACGCTCCCTGTACCTGACATCTGATTCACACAAAACATCCACACACGAGCGCAACGTGTAACACCCGGTCCGGAGAAAAACATCCCGCACGTGTTCACGCTCAAAGCAGTGCTCCCTCTCATCCCCGAGCGTCCCCAGTTTGATTGACGCTCCTATCCCTGTAGAGATCAGAGGACGGCCACTGTGATTATCATCTCACCGTGGTAACCGAGACACCCCTAATCCCATAATAATCCTTCACAGTCAGTCAACACAGGAGTATCCTGACCTCCTGCAAGGAACGCACATGCACACAAATACACATGCACACACACACACATACACACACACACACACACACTTACACGTTTCTAAAGAAAGCAAATACTAGACAACGCACACTGTTTCCAGTTCCACTTTAACTGGAGCTGCTGAAAAGTACAGACACAAGCCAACACCTCCCGAGTACTTTATCATTTACTGCATCATTTTGTCCCATACTTTTCTGATATCTGCAGACACATTAGTAAGAGGAACAAACTTTACTGAGACACACCTCCAAACAAGAAGTACAGCCTACCTCTGAAACAGACACTCGCCTGCTGCCTCTCATTTTCAGCGGCAGCGGCTGGTGTAGGTGTATTAGCTGGAAGGTTTGAAAACGTGTCAGAGATAATGTTGCACAGTTTGCAGAGAATTTAGCCACAGCCTGGAAATAACTTTACATTCTTGCAGATAAACATGAAGTTGTTAGTTTTAGCATAGTGCTGCTTTACCATTATTGGACTCAGTATTGACAGAATGTTTTAAGAATTATCAAAGTCAGTGTTACAAAACCAGAATATAATCTGTCTATATTCCGTACATTCCTCTTCCTGATCAAAATCTGGTATCTACAGTACATTACCCACAATGCAACTGAACCGCTGCGAGTTCAGTAAGAGATTCTCACGTTGTGCTCACAACGGCTAAAGTAACCTGAAGCTGCTGGCCAAGTCGAGGTAAACTCACTTAACTGCACCCTCCCAGACCTCTTCCATGTATAAATGTCCTCAGCCCTGACTCAAGTGACATCACTTGAGGCATTTCATTGGATTTTGAAAAGCTCCCTCTGGATTTCCCCTTTAAAACTTCTCCAATGTACAAATGGTATTTTGAAATTTCCTCTTGAATTGGGCTCGACACTGTAAGAAAATTGGAGAAAACTAATTTCTAAGATATTTATTTCTGGACAAAATAATAAAAAAAAATAGGCAGAGTAATTAATCAATATATAAACACCCACCGGACATATTGGTAGCTGTTGATAATAGTCAATAAACTGAAAGCTTGAAATTGCAGCAGTATCTCTCATCCTGTGAAAAGAGAGCTGACGTTGACGGGCATTTTTAAACGGCATGATAAACACCGATTACCCGATAAACTGATGCATACGAATTCTTGGTGATTCAGTTATTTGTGCAGGCATTTTAGGCTGCCACGGACATAGCAGGTTGCCATCTATCCAACTCCAACATCCTCCCTCACAGACTTTATCACACTTTACTTTCCAGGACCAGATGAGGCAAAGCACGACTGACACGCAAGTGTGAAGTTTGTATTTTCTCCCTGTGCCTGCATATGTTTCCTCCAGGTGCTCTGGCCTCCTCCCGCAGTTCGACGACATGCATGTTAGGTGAATCAGTGACTTGTTTAGGATGAAGTAGATGGATGGATATTCACAGGGTACACGCATACTCTGTGAGGCAGTTCGAGTCAGTCACTGTGCAGGAACTGCAGCCTTCCTGAGGACGTGGGGTGATAGCTGGTTTGTGCTCATGAAGCCCTGACTGCCGTTAGATGTACTCAGCAGGGGGTCTGTGAGTCAGAAGATGTCACTGCTGCTGCTACAGCACTGTCATATAGACGAGAAAAACTGCAGACAGGACAAAGAAACATTCAGACATGTGTTCCCCTTGAAGTTGCCAATATGGTTAGCAAGCTGAACAGGCACACACCCAATGCACACAGTAGGGAGTCCCGATTGTTCATTCTTACTCCTCACGGGAGGAAATTGGTTGCCCTCTTTAAATTTGTATTTTTTTGTCAGCAAAGTGACAAAACAGTGACATCTTCTGACTCACAGACCCCCTGCTGAGCACATTTGACTCAATGGACATCCAGATATACAAAATATCCTCCAATTACATCTGACCATTTGAATTTTACAATAGTTGAGAATCCTTTTTTTTTCTTCTTCTTCTTCTTTTTTTTTATCCCTGATAAACATGGGGAACAATTAACATAAGATTTTGTAGTATTTTATAATTTCCTGTACGAGGTTTATCTTATAGGTTAGAAAATGTTACTAAGATTAAAATGACTGAAGTGATCAACAATTTGTGAAATTTTCATCTATTCTTTTTCTTTTTCTAATTTTCAAGTTGCAATTCAAGTGCTACAGTGACTGAAATGGGCCAACGGTGCTAAATAATACCCTGGAGTAGTGACTTGAGGCGTAAATGTAGAAACACGACCAACCCGCCAAGCATTAAAGATGTCTCTAATAACAAACATTGAATTAATGTTCAGACCCAGTTGGCAGTCAGCTGGTTTTGATCACCCACCCAACCCAGTCGATAAAAACCAGTCCTATCCAAAACCCCGGGCGAGCCAAGCAGAAACACACGCGGATCACAGATTACATAGCGCACGTTGTCACATGACAGATTGTTTTGCAAAGCAAAACTTTTTTTGAGGCTTTGGAGAGATTTGTACCGACAATAACTGTTTGTGTGAGTTGCCTTTTAAAGGAGCAGTGTGTAGGATTTAGTGGCATCTCGCGGTGAGGCTGCAGGTTGCAACGAACTAACCCTCCCCTCACCCTCCTCTTCCAGTAGCGTAGGAGAACCAATGGTGGCCGCCAATCTCGCAAAACAAAATTGGAGTGCCAATGTTTGGTTTGTCTGTTCTGAGCTTCTGCAGAAACACGGCGGTGTAATGTGGCGTGCTCTGTAGAAGACGACCCGGTTTATGTAGATATGAAGAGCTCATTCTAAGGTGACGAAAAGACATCGCCTTTTAGTTTCAGGTGATTATACACTAATTAAAACATAATTCTGAATATTATATTCAATTTCTGCCAACAGCTCCCTCTAAATCCTGAACCTTTAAGTTTTAAACCAAACTTAGCTACAAATTAGATCAAACATTTTTTTTTTTTTGCTCCAAATGTTTTGAACTAAATGATAAATAAATAATTAATTCAGATTTATGAATGCATAAAGCATAAGGATCTATCAAAATCACTATATCCTTTTATTAGTGGCAGAAATCCTATTTGATTTAATGGACAGTTGGAAACCGTATCTTACCTTCACACTGTGAAACACCCACTTAAGATGAGGTTGTTGTCGTTTTTCATGTTTGGTTGAAATTCATGCCAGAATCGGCAATTCTTTAACGCTTTGAGCTGCTATTGACATTTTGAGACAGGTTTTTAAATGTTTTTGTTGGAACTGTATTGACGACTTTTCATCATTTTCCCTTCGTTGAATGGATGTTAAAGCACGTCCGTAATGTGTTCAGCGCTCCCTTTATTCTTCTTATTTTCTCTAAAATACTGAAGAAATGTCTGCAGCTCTATTGGTCTGGCCCAAGTGGCTTTTATCGGGCGATTTTCATCACATGCCGGCGTGTTCAGTTTTTGGTCAGATAATTTCACACTGTGGTGAGGCAATGCGAAACCTGTAGCTGTTCTGAAAACAGTAGCCCAAAATACGAAAGTATGTGACAGACAAGTGAAATGATGTACTGTCTGTCTGCTAGTTTAAAGGTGCTCAGTTAGCACACATTTATTTAGGCATTCTTCACATTTACTACACAAAGGAACATGTTTCAGAGTGACCCAGGACTCTACCAAAGACTAGACGTGTCATATTTGACAAATGCAACTGTCCACTGATAAATACTCTTCCAATCATTGTCTCTATATGAACAGACTGCTGACTCCCCTTTCTTCTTTCTGCGTCTCGGGTCCACACCGACACGCACATTTTGGGAAAAGAGTGCAAGAGGCTCACTGACACCACGGGATATCACATTTTTCTGACTGGTCTCAGTGGTGTAACTACAGCACACATCCATCTCTTCGGCATTAGCGTGATAGATGTATTTTTCATGCTGCCATTAAGGCTGAAGCAGTATGCTGTGCAAGGCTTGTGTATGCTAATGTGCCCTCTCACACCTGCAGTTTGCAATTACCCCTGAGGAATGGAGCCAAGACTCGGTTTGCAGCCACCAGCAATAATATGAGTAATGGCAAAATTGCAGAAGTCCTTTTGTAGAAAATTGAGGTGAAAAAAAAGGAGAGAGGGAAATCATTCAAGAAGGGGTTGGAGAGGGCATGGAACAAGAGGTGGGAAGAGGAAAGACGGGTGAAGGCAGGGAGAGAAACTTTGTTTTTTTTCCTGCCTTGAAATTTTAGTCACTATTGATTCCCCCACTTTAAACAACAGCTCAAGAGTGCTTTCAACTTCCAATGCTTCCCTCAGATCAGAATTGATCACTGTGTGAGATATAAACAAATGTGTGAGATGAGGTGGGAAAGGCCTTGAAGCGCTCTCTTAGATTTCATCTATCTTGCTCTCCTCAGTCATCTCAGCTCCTCAATCTTCATGTGCTCGGGTTCAAAACTGATTTTTGTTTCCTCCTTCTTGTTGGAGACAAACCCAGCCGACTCTGTTCTCCCCTGCTCTCCTGCTCTCTCTGCTCCATGCGCACAGCCAATTATGCTGATTAGATATTTGTTATGACCACGTGAGAGAAGGAGAGACAGAGAGAGACAGACAGATGATACTTGATAGGCCTATTTTCAGCGCATTTGAGCTGCTGATAGCGTGTGTGTGCGTGTGTGTTAGATAGGGTCCTTGTGGCTGTTGGCCTCGATAACAGGGGGCGGAAAATCAATCACCTTCTTTGACAGCCATGTGAGAAGCCCCGCCCCTTTACCCCCACCCCCCATCCCTCCCTCCTGTTTTTCCCTGCTTGTTGTCAGCCTCTGTCCTGTAACTTGTTGGAGTGAGCGCCACAGTGTGCATGCAGGAGAACCAAAGCGCAGACAGCCGTGTCATACTCCATGTAGGCTTGAACACACACACACACACACACACACACACACACACACACACACACACACACACACACACACACACACACACGGACTGACAGGCAGGAGGCACCTGGTAAAGCCCTGGCAGGATTAGAGAGTTGTATGAGTTGGTTATGGTGAGGAACACATGTTCAGGTCACTGTCTCTCTGACTGTACTCTGTTATTGCTCCAAACACTGTTTGTCTTATTATACTCCCCTCTCCGCTTCCCTTTTTTCTCCTCTTTGCATCCCCCCCTTCCCCTCTTACTCTCTCTCGTGTGTGTGTGTGTGCGTGCGTGCGCGCGCGCGCACAAACTGAATATGTTTAAAGGGTGAGGAGGGGGCCACCAAATCCGTAGAGAGGACTTGGCAGTTGCTTTTCTCCCTCTCGCTTCATTGCTTCGGTCCTTCCCAAATCCTATTTCACGGTGCCAAGCATCCGCTCCCTGGGATCTCACAGCTCCCATCTCCAGACGCAGGTTTAAGCCCCTCTCTTGGCACCCGGACTGGGCATGGAGAGAAGGCATGTGACGCACATCGGCACCGCCAGAGACACAAACACACCTATTATCTTTACTCGGAGAGGGACCGGCGTCCTGCAGTGTGTGCAGTGCTCACTCGCATCCTTAAGTCTCCCTAACACGTATTAGCCACGTTTACTAACCTCTGACACGAGTCAACAGGTCACACATGCACCCTGTAAACTGACGCTCTCAAACGCATTCACTCCTTCATCCACTAAATCACTCAAGCAATCACTCGCACACGAAACATACTCAAAAACTCATTCAGTCAAGTAACAACAAATCAGCCTAATGTAGCTGACACTGTTGAAGCGTCATGAATTAATAAACAGCGGACAAAGGACTATAATTGTCACCTTCTGTTAATTTCTTCTCCCATGATACAGGGTAAACTCGGGCTTTAACGGCTTAAAATTACAGCTAATCAAAGCAATTAATTAGCCACCAAATTACCTGAATCTGCACCAACAGCCATGGGGCAGATATGAGCATGTTGCATTTCGGGGACAGACAATGTGTTTTTGTACAACGACCACTAGATGGCACCACATACCTGTGTTTGCTGCACGATGAGTCTGTCTCTTTTCCCTTCCACATGATCAGTCATCAAAGCCTCTAGATTCTCCCAAATAACATATCATTTACCTTTCAGTGGATCTGTGACAAACTTATTGATTGACTGTCAAATTTCAGTTTGCTGAAATCAACTGACTGTACTGCAGCCATCAGTCTCTTTTCATAACTAGATTTAAACCCTCCTAGATGTCTTCACAGTGACATCAGCCATGTTAAGTAGATCCCGAGACACTGTTGAGATACAAAGCACCAAAAAGTATCAGCAGGGTCATAAAAGAAAATCTAATTTATCATTTGCAAAAAAAGGAATCTATGGAAAACGAGTACTGATATTTACCGAACAAATTTCCACTGAAGTCCATTTATATTTTCGAGTGAGGCCTGACAAAAAGTATCAGCTCTCCTTAAATTTCATAACACCAATGATAACTGTTATCATCTCTGTACTTAAAGGCTTACATATTTCAATAATCTTATCTGTATTTATTGATTGACAGCCTCTTCACTCCTCTGTGCAACATCTACAGATCTAGTAGCTCTTCGGGATCACTGCATGTCCAAAATAGATGCAGCTGTTTCTCACATATGTCAGCCCATTCCCCACCATATTCTTCATTTTCCACTGGTAGTGAGTTGATGCATGGATAATTCATATCTACAGCATAATAGGAACCGGTGGTTCTACTGACAGCAGTGCAGTGTCAGCAGCTCGCAGCGCAAAACGAGCTGAAACAATACATGGACAAATGAGACTAAAAATCTTTGACATAAATATTTGAGTAGTTTAGCTAATAAAGAACATATCAGCATATGGACATTGGTTGATTTACCCTATATTGTCTTCTGGTGTTTTTCTTACAATATCACGACGGCCCCAACAGCTAGAATCCAACCAGTACTGTGATGCTGGATTTATATAAAGCGGCCTGTGTGTCACATAGTTTGGGATAACTATTTAATTGAAGCATATATACTATGTGAGTGCTGTGTAAGCTAAGATAATAAAGGTTTGAAAACCTACATGGAAATACAGGAACTGTTTATAAGATAGTCGCAAGATTAGCAAATAATGCCGGTCCCACAATTGTTGATATTTTACTTCAGTGGTGCAAATTTCCTAGCAGACTTGTTGTTAATCAAATTACTAATTACGAAAAAAAACAAAAAAACAGAAGAAAACCCAGAAAAAAAAGGAAAAAAAAGACAGACAGTAAAGCTGGGACTTGTGAAGCCCTTGGGACTAAATCCATGTGCTGCAGTTCATGCCTGACTGCACCATTAATGAGCAGTAAATTATGACTAAACATGCAGACATGACAACTATTAGAGTATTATTGTATAAATATTAGAGAAGAATGCTGGCATGCCTCATATTTTCCATACTCTACCATAATCTGCAGTCACGAGTTTGCTCTTGAGCCTGTAGTGAATGTGATTTTCAAGAGGAATTTGACACATCTTAATTAATTATCTTATTGATGTGAAAAAAGGTAGCGTCCACATAAGTTTAAAGATTCTGCCCACAGTGACATGATGGCAACATGAGGAAATTAAACCCATTACCCCGCATGTAGCTCTGTCTCTGTCCCCCGTACACAAGACAGAAAGAAAGAAATGAACAATGACCCTGTTCCTCCGCTCAGATGGAACCGTAAACGTCAGTCAGCTATGTGATCATCTCAGCAACAGCAGTGGAAACATCAACCAATGCTGCAATTGAGCAGCAATTTTGTCCCAGTTTATCCGGAAATTAAGGCCAGCTACCCACAGAGGGAAAATAATCACATGCAGTCAGATTTGTTGACCGGTACAAGGTCAGATTTATTAGAAATTGAAATAGTCACAAGCTGGATGGTTAATTTCCAGGTTGCACTGTAGTCTGTGCACATGAACAAAGTCTTTTTATCAGACAGGATTTTAAAGAGTCCTCTGTTGGTCTTATTGTAGTATACTTTACAGTATATAATGTCCTAAACGTTTCATTACTACTGTAATTTTGTTGTAGGAAAAATTTATAAAAGAGACCTTATCTCCACAATATGACAATGACATGAAAATGTCTATATAATTGTCGCAGCCCATAAACAAAGAACATGTTGTAATCTGCTCACTGAGGCAGACTCATCATTAGACTTAAGTGCCCTGGGATCTTGAGGGAGGTAAACAGCCGCATCAAGCATTAGCAGGTCAGAGCTGAAAGCATTGGATCCCTATGCATTATTAATAGCGTATGTGCTAATTGAAAGTCATAACTCCGCAAATGAAACGTCTGGGGCAGACATCACGCCTTGCTGCCCTGCTGCCAGAGGATCTCCCTAGATGGAGATAAGGCTAAGTTTAGATTTTCTCTTGATCACAAATGCAGTGGTTTTGTTTTTTTAAGTTACACTGTGGGTCCAACAATGGCAGGACTGCTGTTGTGTAGCTGCAGTAAGAGGTTGTCATATAACAAAGACACTGAGCTGGGACTTCAGATTTTCTTTACCAAATTATTATTGTCTGTAAACCTGTAATTTTGTGTCATTTAGCATTTTTAGGTTTCAAGATTTGAGTATTTTTAAAAATTTTTTTTTTTTTTTTATTGTTTTCTAGGTGTCATCAAGTCACCTGAACTCCTGCATCTCGACTCTCTTTACATCTCAGTATCCTGCCTCAATGGAAATAACTGTTAGAAAAATAACAGTTAGACTGTATAGACCTTTTTCGCAGCCGACATTTTGAACTGTAATTAAATCACAGGTGTATTAATGGTGGCGGCATTCCGGGGAGGTTTTGCTTCTGTGCATGTTGGTTCCCTGCCTTTGATTCCTGGGATGCCTAATGGACCTGAGCCACCATTAATACACTTGTGAAACTACCAAATTTGATAAGTCAGAATATCTGCTATGAAAAAGATTTGATGTGTCATTCTTAACGTTTTGTATTTGTGTGTGATAAAATTTAGCTAAACCAAACTTCTGATCAGTGCATTAACAGCCTGTATGTAAAAGTCTTTCTTATGATTTTAATAAAGATTATGAATCAATAATCTGATGGATGAAATAATTAATATATGATTATTTCTTTACAGATCAAAATGAACAAGAACAACATTCATGAATACTCCTTTTGACTGGTTGAGCACTTATTTCAAAAAATTCAAAAGCTAACCTCTAATTAATACTTAGCTGAAGCCTTGATTATCAAAAGCTTAAATTAATAACTCCAACATGTAAAACAATAGATGTGATCATTAGAAACATTACGGTCACTTCTTAAAAGTGTGAGTGTCCATGAAAATGTGTGTCTACATGTTCTGTCAGTGGTATGTTGTGGAAACAGGCGGCTGGCATTTAGAGGCCATGTGAAATGCCTCTGCCTAAAAATACTTAGAGGTTAAATATACACTGAATTCAGTTAAAGAGGAACTTTTGCAATACAATTGGGCACAAAGTTATCGAGAACATGTCTTAAACAAACTCAGTCACAAATCTGAGATCGCCTACTTGGTCTCTATTTGAGTATTTTACTTGTTATCACTATATTTATCCGGTCGCTAGTTGCACTACAAATTCATATTTTAAAAACCTATTAGTATACTAAATTTGACATTTCTATACAGTAAATGCAACTACTGCTTGTATGTCAACACATTAGTAATAACAATCTAGAAATGGTACCGGCATGTGCCTGCATATGGCTTTGATGACTTTACTTAATGCATACACTTTGTTGATGATTTTGCTGTAATGTAATGTAATTTTCCACACATTGCTATTGCTTTTTCACTTAAGTAAAGAATCTGAGCAGTTCTTCCACCACTAGTTAGGCAGATATTTCAAACTGCCTGGCCTACAGTTGCCCAAACGTCTCATAACCTCCTCATAACAGAGGCACATCACCTCACGGTGACGTTTATTTGGTATCCTTGTGTTTTCAGTGTAATTTCTGGACATGAGCATGATTGTGGACTACTGTCGGTGTTCCTCTGCTCTGGATACGATCACTTCTTCTCGTGCAGTATTCAGACGTACTCCAGGAGATGAGATAAATATCAGTGCGCATGCGCAGCGTAGTCATCTGACGAGTGAGCGCTACATCGAGGGCCACCGCTGTTCACACAGAGCGGGACACAGACAGCCTCCATGAGGGACCAGCTCTTGCAAGACTAAAAAAAAAAAATTAAAAAAAAAAATAAATAAAAAGGATTCATCAAACGGAGAGTACCCAGCAAGACGACCCGCAGGTTTGGCGGTGCTTTGCAGGGCGGTGAAATTTCTCCTGAAATGTAGCGAGCAGCGTGAGAGTGTGGCTCGTTGTGATCGCTCGGTGGCTGCATGGCTCTTCCCAGGGATGCCATGAAAATCAGAGCAGCCGAGTGACTGAGAGACCGCCGATCCTCGCTATCACAGACACGGCGGCGGCGGCGGTGGTGAGCGATGGATACTGGTGGAAAGCTGCACATTAGGTAGCGTTTACGAAGATCCAGGGAGAGCCGAACGTCTTCTTTGGTCGCTGCCGGAGCTGTCTAAAGGATGGATTTCAGCCGGCTCCGGAATATCATCAGCAGATACGTAAGGGCCCCCCCCCCCCTGTCTGTCAACACTGTCACAACTGTAGCTCTGTGTCTGCAAGTGCAACAATATATAATGCATGTTTCTCTTTCTGCACCTAACCCTTTAGTGCACGTTGACTTTCCTGCCTTGCTCAGAGAAGGTCTGAGCGTGACCGTGCAGGATGATGATAAACACTTTGCTCATCTGCAATGATAAACACTTCAGTCAGGCTGCTTTGGCAGGCCGTTGGCTGTGGGCTTTACAATTTTTGTGTGGAGCTGAATGGAGAAAGTGCCAGTAGCTACAGATGCAGCAATGGCCGGTGAATGTGTAGAATAGAAATGAACTTGGCTGGCCTATTTAAGCGAGCCACAACAAGCGTGCATACTAAACTACCTCATGGCTTCCAGTTGCCCTGTTCTGCAGAGGAAATAAATCCCAATTATGTCTGAACTGAGAGGCCTCGTAGGCACTCATCACACTTTGCAGCAGTTGTGAATTTGTACCAGATACACAGACTTCTACTCACTTCCAGCTTGATAGTTGTCCAGGTTGAATTTGAGAGGTTGACACTAGCAGAACAACAGAAGAGAGGCCAGCGAGTCCGCATCATGATCTGTAATCAGTGATCAGATTTGCCTGTGTGCAGGAAACGTCCACATAATAATAATGACGATGGTGGGCTGTAACCATATTACTGCTCGGTCTGGTGTGAATGGGCCGGTGCCACCAGCAGCCTCTGATTATCTGGCAGGACAGGAAGCAGCTGCTTGGTGGGCGGCTGATTAAGAGAAAGTGTCTTCGAGGAGCCAACTCTGACAGGCTCTGTGATGTTCATCAGACTGAGCACCTGACACATCTGCTACAGTCTGCGACCCTTACACCTGACCTTAAAGCTGGCTCAGGTGTTGCGAAGATAACCAGCCGTGCGTGCGGTTTGATTGGGTGTTTTTGTACGCTTCTCCTTCTCAGGCTTGTTTTTATCCACACCGGTGTGTATGTGTGCGTGCAGCAGGCGAGTGACAGTGTGTACGGAGCATGACATGCTCCAGCAGGGCTAATATCAGGGGAAATCAGATCCACCAGTGAGGCGGGGGGGATGGGGGGGGGGACGGGTCACTGGACACGCCCATCACCTCTCACCCTTTTCTCTTTGCATCCTCATTCTGCAGCATCAGGAAGTAGGAAAGGAATGAATCACTAATTCAATTATCCACATATTGATTTAGAATTGGAGGGATGGATGAAGGGTATATCTGAGCCTCTATTACTTGTGCATCACCTTCTGCTAACCCTGCCGTATTCTGAGCAGCTGCTCCAGTAATTAGGCTATATAATGGAGCAAACGTTACATCATGCAAGGTGATGAACATGTGACACGTCCAGAGCCTTTTCTTTGAACTGAGAGAACAGCACTCTCCCATCAAGGTCACCAGCCCCCAATCCTTTCATAATTTAGTTTAAAAAAGAAACATAACACTAACACCGAATTAGTAAATTTTCTGCAGCCATTAAAAGATGCGGCTTCGTTTTACTCCACTGGGCAAGTTTATGAGCCTTTCACTTTTTATCTTGTTTCCTTATTATCACCCTGTCATTGACATATGACTTGTCCTTGATGCTTTTTTGGGTGAAGGAAAGAGAGAGTTTCTTTGCAGGCCAGACCCGCTCTGCCTTGCTTGCTTTTGCTCGTGTTTTAGGCAATATTGTAAAAATAATAATAAGAAATGATCAAGTCTTGGGACTTATTGCCACTGTTGTTCCTGGTGCTTATGCTGTCCAGCGACATCTAATAACACGGAGACGGTTATTCAATGTCTGACATTAAAAAGCAGGAAGTATAAAACTAGAAGATTAAATCACCAAAAAAAATATTATTAAGAAAGCAGACGACTTAAACAGTTTTATAGAAATCAAAAAAGAGCAGCTGTATGACAAAGTTCATGATTCTTTGCTGTGTTCAAACATGGATTTTGTTCCTTATATAATTTCAAGAGTTGAATGATTCCTAATCCTTCCCCTTGATCAGTAGTATGCAAACTGCCTGATATGCTTTAAAAGTTTACTATATACAGCGACTGTATTCACATCTATCCAGTAAAGCACTTTGTAATCAAATGGAAATTAAATTCTCTGAAGGCAGTGCACTCTGTCCTGCTTATAAGCCTGTTTTCTGACTGAAAAATTGCGGGTGAATTGAGGGTGTTCAGTAGAGCGGAGAGTTTTCGCAAAGAAAAATAAGGTGTCATGGTGTTTTGCAGTGCGTGAAGTTTAAATGGGACATTTGGTTGCGTAATAAGTCTGTTAAACGTTTTTCATCATGCTGGCATAAAAGAATGGCTCAGCGCAATAAGATATACGGTAAAATAGGTGTATGTGTGTGTGTGTGTGTGTGTGTGTGCGTGTGTGCGTGTGTGTGTGTCTCCTCAGTGCCTTTTTCTCATTTAGTAATAATAGCGATGGCGTGATGCCTCAGACTGGCGCAAACTGTGAGAACTGCATGAGGTCATGATCTAGATGACTAAGGGTGCTGGCATGTGTGGTATGTGTGGATGATGGTCATACTCGATACTAACACTTGATGCAATGTAAGAGCAGAAATATGTCCTCATATTTGTAAATGGTGCCTTTCAGATAACAGCCTCTTGTGGTCACAACATTTTGATGTATATCTGCATTACTGCCGCTGCTTTCTCCTGTATTCAGCGGTATTTACCCTCGTCCCCCTCTCTCCTGACCCTCCTCTATCTTATCTATGAATGTATAACTGTTACTCTCGTGAAGACCTCTCACAATCAGCAGATAAAAGAGAAAGGCCAGCGCTGTCTCCCTTTGATCAAATTGGTGCCAGCAGGTTCCAGCTTGCTGAAGGGCTTAGGAAAGGTCTCTCGCAACTTTACAGCTCTTTGAGTCCCCTGGCTGGTGTTGAAAGGCAGAACACAGCCTGCTAGATCACTGTTTGCCACATTAGTTCTCACCACTACAAACGGTTAAGGGCAGTCTATTCCTGTCCGCTGCCCCCCCTTGGAGATGAGGCCCGAGCGGAGAGACAGCGGCTGTAGGTGACAAAACACACACAAGATTTGTGTTTGGGCTGAGCTTTGCCCGCTGGCCTGAGTGTAGATATCAGAGAAAGCAGCCGTGCATCTGCATTCTGGCTCCCGAGAAAGATTTTTGGATTCCCACAGCATTGCCCGAAGACCCAAGTTTTCATTATCTAGACGCAGTTACAAGCCTGTATTCGCATGTCGGCATTAAATGCAGGCAAAACGAGTGTTTTTCAGGATGCAGACTGCGGTGGCAGGAGGAAAAGGAGAGGAGTGAGGGAGGGGAGAGGAGAAGTAGCACAGCTGGATTAAAGACTTATGTAACTGTTGGATCACAGCGAGTCAAGAGGGAGAGGAAGCTGGGACAACAACAGAATACAAATTATGTTATTTTAAAGTAATCTTCTCATATCTATCATTTGATTGTGTTGCAGGTATATAGTTATTTACGTCATCAGGCTTCTGGTGTCTTTTTTCACGAGCGGGTGATGCATCATGAGCAGGCTGAAGGTCAAACATAGATATTGTTAAATCTGTATTTGGGTTTGTACCTGTGTAATTTACCCCCAGTATTTTTCTCTACTAAATAATTATGGCAGTCAAAGAAACTTCGTTTTTCTATTAGCGACGTTCCCTCTCCTTATTTCATCAGCTTCTTCTTCGCTGCTGCTTTTGATGTTTTCTCTTTCATTCTGCTTTGCTCCAAAAAAAAGGGATTTTCCACAGAGAACAGAGTCTAAGAAGTCTCATTTGAACCATATAAAAGCATCAAGACGATCTTGAGGATATTGTTCTTTGAGCCTCATCATGTCTTGTCAAATCCAGTTGCAGAGCATGGAGCTAAGGAGAAAATCGTACCCATTCGATCTTCAGTCTATGTATAATAAAGCCCTCGTGTGGTGCTGTATCTTCCCTGATGAACCTGCAGACAAAGCGAAGCAGTCTGTTGCTGCATACTGTGTTCCTATGGTGATTAATGACTAATGAGTAGCAGTGGGGTGCATCTTGAACAAGCCTCCTTCCCTTTTTTGCTGATCAAGGTCTTAAGACTCCTTTGATCTCTGTTCAATGCTACGACAAACTGCACAGCTTCAGTTTAATAAATTGTTGCATTTCTTTTAATATTCTCACCCCAAATTTAAGCAGAGAAGCTTTATTGAGTAGCTGTGCTTTTTTTTTGTAGTGTAAAACAAATAGTGTCCGTAGGAGCAGTAAAGCCTTGCTAATAACATGGCTGCGTCATCAAAATACAATAAAACCAGACTTAAATTAACTAGACTACTTTATTGAAATCAATTGCACCAATAAGATTTAAGAAATGACATAGACATTATGGATTTTTGCAATGTGTAAATGAAAAGCAGTCGGTTATGTAAACAGGAAGTCACTGTAGCGTCACAAACGGTAACAAAACTCTAAAAAAATAAAAGTTTTAAAGGGGTTTAGTGATATATTCAGTTTAACTGACAATACTTTATGGATATAGGTAAAACATTGTTTCATTTATATGTACATAGAGAAGTATGTGTTAAAGAGTTAGTAGTATAAAGCAGTTTAAAATGAGCTAGAAATACATATCCAATGCTATATAATCATATAACACTCATCTGACTGTATTAGCATAATATTTTATTTTTGTGAAATGTAATTTGAAATATGTCTTCACTCTAAATGGGTTATACGTTAGCTTTTTAAGTTAGCGGAGTTAGCTAAGCAACAGATACTGCTGGAAGTTAGTGGGTGCAAATATTTAGTCATGATCAGTTTTTATGCTCTACTAGTTTGTGCAGTGAAACACATTTTGATTTAATGATGTGTCTCTCTTTTTTTTTTTTTCTTTTTTTTTTTTAAATGCTTTGGAGAATTTTTCTTTCCAATTATTGTTTTTAAATGGGCTAAATTCTGTCACCTTTATATTCTATATTGGCTAAACTGCCACATTGACTGCTAAATGAGTGAGCTAACCTCAGCCTATGCCTATAGGCCTACTGCCTATGGATGTTGCGTGACCATGTTTCCACGTCCCTTGTTAACATGGGGAGTTCATTAAGGTAGCGCTCTTGTAGGAGGAATTTGATCGGATGGGGTTAATGAGCGATCGCTGCTCAACATGCCGTGTGCTTCTGCTGCGCAAAAGTAAAAGACATGACCATTTTAATCAGGCCAGTTAATGGTGTATATCTTATATTTTACCTGTGTGGTTGAAAGGAGCTGCATCGTGGAGACGGTATTGATAAATCACTGCTAGGGTCAGGGGTTGCGATTCCATAATGAAAATATATACGTCTTGTTAAGTGCTATGGAGCGAAGCATCTGCAAAAGGTAAGCACTAAAATAGAGAATGCTAAAACTCGAAATACTTGTGGCTTCTTAAAGCGGCACTTCAAATTTAAGAAACAGCAGACCTGCATCTGTTCTCTTGTGAATCCAGAGTTCAAACAGAAAACTATCTACCCAAGAGAGTACACCACAGTGCAGTGAGAAACATAAAAGGAGAAGTTGCAGTGGTGGGATGTTTTGCTGTTATCAAATCCATCCTGTCATTGTGGATGATTGATGGTGATGTAAGACCAGCCTCTCTGCTCGGAGGCTGTTGTTAATAGAGACAAAGCCTCGGTGTCCTGCAACCGACCAGCAAGCCACTTTGTCTGATGGAGCAGTAGAGTGTAGAGGGAACTGAGGGACGAGGGTTGATACGGATCAGTGAGGATTAATGATCAGATAACTACAAACCACAATGCAATCTCTCTGTGTCTTTCTCCATCGCTCTCCCACACACACACACTGTCATAGTGTGACACTCGCTGCCGGGAGATGGAGGGAACAAAAGGAGAAAACAGTGCAGAAATATGATGGGATGAGTGGTGAATTTAGAGGGAAAATGTTTGAAGAGAGGTAGAAGTAAGAATTGATAGATAGTAGATATGCTGATATTAAATGATTGGCCAGCCCAAATGTAAATATGTTTTTTTTTCCTGTGAGAGCGTTTGTTTCAAGTTCATCTTTGATTTTTTAATTTCTGTTTTTTTTAATTTAACCAAGCTCCATAATATGACGTGGCATTTGTTATTGACTTACAGTGCACAGTAAAAACAAAAAAAAAAGGTAGGTGTGTGTGTGTGTGTGTGTGTGTGTGTGTGTGTGTGTGTGTCTCTGTGTGTGCGTGTGTGTGCGTGTGTGCGTGCGTGCGCCTGTCTGTGTGTGTGTGTGTGTGTGTGTGTGTGTGTGTGTGTGTGTGTCTTTCCAGTTAATCAAACCTGTCTTATCTGGAGCTGTTGTCAGAGTAATAAATGGCCCGAACATCAAACCTTCAGAGGTCTGTTCAGTTAGCCGGACTATGACGAACATGCTTTAAGGTCATGAAGTCGTGTAAAGATAGTAATGGCTCCTTTCATTAGAGACACCATTAGAGAGAGGATCATTATTATGATTTTACATGAGGATATTAAAATTCCTTAACAAATATTTATTTGTCAGATTTTTTACAGTAAAATTAAAGACTCAGATTAACTTGCTAGATTGGTTAATATTATCAGGATAACTGTTTGATTAGATTCCATGATAACCTATATATGTCCTTTTTCTTATACACACATTTTCTGCTTCCTCCTTGTTGGCTTTTTTCCTGTGTAATTATGTCACACTGTGTTCATTTCACTCTGGTGTACCCCTCCGTCTCCTGCCTCTTGGCTCTCCACCTCACTTTCCATCTCTCCCTCTCTTTCCATTTCACAGTATCTCTCTGGGTCAAGTTGCCCCCTAATGTTTTGGAGGGGTCTCAAGTCGACTGACACTGTTGGCTCCATGTCTATTTTTATCTCAGTGCCAAGCGCCTGTTGATTGCAGTGGATGAGTTTAGATCTGTGACGGTGCATTTTGTTATTGCGTTGTGCTATTTTGACCCAGATGTTGCAGTTTGCTGATTTCAGCAACAACGTTGCCTGAGGCTTTATTTGATCTTGTGTCCAAACTTATACTTATTGAAACTTGTCAAAATGTGTTAACTAAAAAAACATTTAACAGGATCGTAGTGGTAAATTTACATCATATGGACCGAGCACAAATGTATTAAAAGTTTTGTCACTGGCAGTAATGTGCTACACCTCTGCCAAACTGTGGAGGACATTTAAAGCAGTGAAGCGCTGCTTCCACTGAAGTGCTTGTTCCAGAACTTTTCTGTTAATGGTCACCACTTCTGCTTTGAGCTGTGTCAGGCGGGCTGCTTTGCCAAAGGCTAAGCTCACACTGCCCACTCAGGCCAAAGCTTTAGGAGCCACGTAGGAAGCCGGGAGGAAACAAACAGCAGAATGCTGTGGTCTTGGGACTCTTGTTTTTTCATGGAGAGCTCTCCACCCACAGTACTGTTTAATGAAGGACACCTTGGAGAAATATGTGCTGCGCTTAACTCCCAGAATGCACTCTGTCAGTCTCTGGAGAGCTACTTTGATACGATATACCGTAGATGAGAAATGAACTTACATGCACAGGATCAAATCTATATTTGATTTTTTTTCAGTCAAGGCATTGAATCAATTGTAAATCGTAAAACCACCAAAATACCTCTTGTTTTGGAGCTGAAGTATCAAAGGATGGAGCGGAGTGAGAAGAAGTGAGAAGATAAATGACAAATCCACACCAGTGTGACTCAGAGCAGATCCTTCCTACACACATCACCAAACATATACTCATCCTTCAGTCGGGCCTGTCTTGTCTGCAAAGTTGTTTGTTAAAATAAGTCTGTTTGCTGATTGCACTGTTTATTCCAGGACAGTTCGGCCGGAGTTTTCTTGGGGCAGATAAAAATAAAAAAGATGTACCATTTCCTTTTTTATTATAATTTAGATAAAGTTTCCTGCATACACAATTCGGTTTTGTTCAGTGATGCAACTTACTGTTATTAAAAGTATAGGTTCATCTGTTGATTATTTTGTCCAAAAATTGTTCAGTGTGTATTTATTAATATATTGTGTATAAAAAAAAGTGACAAGGCCATCCCAAGTTTCATTTGAAAATTACATTTGAGAAGGTAAAACTATGGTGAGTCTTTGGTATTTTTACCCCATAAGTGAGTTAAAGTTGATTGCTTCTCAAACTTATTGACAATTCATTTTCTGCCAAATCCATTAATTATTCTTTAAGTGTGTCAGCATGAGTGTTGTTGGTATAAAATAGCAAACTATACATCTGGTCAGATTTGGCATAGGCCCGTGGTGGAAAAGCAGCAGCAGCAGCATAATAAGCAGTTAATAACTGCTAAGCCATAGCTGTAAATACCAACAGTGGAACATGTGTAACCCACATAGTGTGCGTTACAGATGCGTGCACTGTGCACGTAGTAAAAATGACAGTTTTCAGGAGATTTTGGACTGAAAGAAAGGTGTTGGTGGCTGTTAATGACCAAATTTGGCCATCAGCTGAGGGACACCAGGTGAGCAGTGTGATTTAACCCCATTTTTCTCCTCTGCCTGTATTGCCTTTTATTTTGTTGTGTATATTATCTCGTTCTTCATCAGTGTGTGGGGGAGGAGAACTGGGTGGACAGTCGGACGGTGTATATCGGGCATAAAGAACCCCCTCCGGGAGCTGAGGCCTACATCCCTCAGCGTTACCCCGACAACCGCATTGTCTCCTCCAAGGTGAGCGAGCCTGCAGCCCATGAGTCAGTGCCGTAACGCTGTTTATCATCCCGCTACTCTTTTGTTTCATATTCAGACAACCATGTAATCTCCTTTGTGGTCATGTTTTTAAGGATGACACACTTCACTTTTCTTGTGTTCGTCAAGCCGTGCATCACCGTTTCTCTTGCCAGGAGGACTGTTATGATGCGCCATTGTCTCCCTTTCTGTTGTTTATACGTCTCGGTAGTAATTTTGCTGTCACTCTGTCCCACAGTACACCTTCTGGAACTTCATCCCCAAGAACCTGTTTGAGCAGTTCAGACGAATCGCTAACTTCTACTTCTTGGTTATATTTTTGGTTCAGGTGAGATTTTCATGGAATTTATAAGCCGCAACTGTTTTTCTGTGTTTACAATGCAAATGTAGCATGGTTTTGCATCTCAATATATTTACGGACTAGTTGTGAGGTTTTACAGCTCAACTGACTTATTTTTCATACATAAGTAACAATATTGTGTAAATTAGGTGCTTGGTGATAATTCAAAAATTAGGGTTTTTCAGTGTTTTGAAGCAAGTTTAACATTTATGTGGGACTGTTGTCAAAGTCCTTAAACTCACAATCATGTCAGGTTATCCAATGTTAGAGGGTCTGACTCCTAACTAAATCTGTATCGCCACGGAAACTTGATTAAAAATAAATTAACACAACAAATGATTTTGTGAAATTGTTCCACTTGACTTTACATAGAACAAAGGCTGTCTGTATGTTTCAGAAGTCAGTGTGTTTACCTTGATTAACTTATTTTATGGTTTCCCATTGAATGTAGGTGTATGAACCTGTAAAAAAACAAAAACAACAATTTTTTTTTTTTTTTTTTGAAGGTTTTGAAAGTTCATTGATTCAATCTGAGCATTCGATCACATTTAACCTGCCATACTTTAAATGTTTTTCTTTACATTTTGGCATTTATTAGGGGCATTAAATTAACTCATATTAACTCTTGGCAAAGAGGGGCTGTCTCTTTAAGGGGTCGTGTGTGCTTGTCAGTCATGTGTGTGCTGATTGCTGTGAAGCCTCAGCTCTCATTGTTCCCTTATTTCAAAATAAAAGCAATTATCCAAAGATTAACAGTTAAATCCTCTACCCGCATCCTGTTTGAAGCTACCTGGACGAGAGTCACCAACATGATATGAATTTACTAACAACATATTATCCTGAACAAATGAGTGTTTATGACTGCTCAGTGACTCCCTAAATGATAAGCTGTTTTTTGTTTTTTTTTCCACAATATTGCATCAAACGTTGAATAATCGTACAAGGACAAACTCCTCATAGGAGAGGAGAAGCTGCTTCCTGGTCTGTTGAGGACATTTCTTTAGTCGCAGTTGTCTTAATGTAATTAATACTCTACAGCCACAGCTTAGGTGTTTGTGTGCTGTATGCTTTATCAGTAACATGTGAAATACAACATCCTCTTAATGGCACCAAGTGGACATGCCCCACCACACCAGTGTTTGTACTCCCTTAGCCAAAAAGAACCTTCCTACGCTGCATGTACATATCTCTAAAAATGCAGGGATATTAAGATTTAAAAAAATAAACCCATCTGTGGATCATAACTACCCCAGTTTACTAGACCGGTGGTTTATTTCTTATTTTTAAAAGCTTGTCCCTGCCGCACTTCCAAACTCAGCGTTGCATTACTCAACATCCTCACTCCCCCCTCCCCTCTTACTCTGCGCTGTTCCTTTCCCTTGCAGCTTATCATCGACACCCCCACCAGCCCGGTCACCAGCGGCCTGCCCCTCTTCTTTGTTATCACTGTCACCGCCATAAAACAGGTAGGACACACACAAACATGCTCACGTTTCCTGGAAAATATTGCCCACAACGAGCCTCCACACACACACCAGCTCCCGGCCCTCAAATACACACACTCTCTTCCAATCGGGCGCTCTATTATCTGTATATACACATTCCTCTCCAAGCGAAAAGGACATGCCATTGAATATGTCTGGTGATGTGAGAAATATGATAATGAATGGTGTCCTCTGTTAATCACTCTCGCCGAGGATCCCATGCCCCTGGGAGATGCATCCTCTCCACGGTGTCCCGCCACTGAGAGATGGGGTACTATCAGTGATAGATGGAGCTGTTCTAGCTAAGGAACCTAAGCTTCACTGGGACATAAATCTAAAACATGACATGTTAGTTAGAAATCCAGGAAACAGGTCACTAAGCTTAGGGAGCACAATGCTAATTAATTACAGACTATGACTTTCACCTCTCCCCCTCTCTCGCTCATGCTATGCTCTGGCCCCACTTCTCTTTGCACAATAATCTATATTCTCTTTTTTAGCCAACAAACACATCCACTTTCTACGCCTCTTCCCTCACAATCTTGTTTTTCACTGCAACCCTCTCGCTGCATCTCTCTCAGGGCTACGAGGACTGGCTCAGACACAAAGCTGACTGCTCTATAAACGAGTGTCCGGTGGACGTGGTGCAGCAGGGGAAAGGGGTGAGGACGCAGAGTCACAAGCTACGGGTAAGAATGGCCTCATTAGAGCAGTGTAGCACCTGAGGCCACAAAGCAACACTGCTGTGCTGCTGCATAGCTCACCTTTTCTATAACTCCCCCTTTCCTTCCCTCTGTGCAGTCCTCTCCAACTTTGTTTCCTGGCTCTCTTGCTCTTTCTTGACTTTCACAACAATTAATTGCCCCGAAACTGTAGTAAACTGTCCCCTGGCGCAGCACACAAGTGTCCCTCGGAGGATGAGCAGGATTGATGTATTTCATAAATTAAGATATTCCTGGCGTCTTCCGCTAATCGTCACTCTGAAGCAACAGTGAATCACTGTTTGGTAGTGAGGCTCAGTCTGTCTTTCTGATGTCCAGTTCAAAAACACAGGATTTCATGTATCGCTGACGTTTAATCATGAGGTTTACCAGTTTTACCATTTCAGATAAACCTGCTGACTGCTCTCTTAAGTCTTATCTATTGAAATATGACTTGTGGAAAAATCTCAGCCCCTAATTTGTCTTTCTTTATTGAAACCCAATTCAATAATTAAGTTGTTCTTCTTTTTACCCTTACAGAAAAAACACATCAATTTCACACATGCAAAAACTCACATACACACGTGACTGTGCACATGTAGAACATGTGGTTTTGGAACATTTTCATGGTGTAATGTGTGAAGCCCATGTAGATTCCCATATGAAAACTTTTTCACATATGTTCCCCATGTTATCATATGTTGCAACATGTGGTAAACATTTAATACATGTGATCACATGGTTCCCATGTGGAAAACATGGGAAGCTGTTTTTTTCTGTAAGAGTAATTTCTTTGCACAAAATAATAATGTAAATCAGGCTCCGGGCTAATACTTGTTAGCAGAAGTGAACATTATTGATCTATTTATATATAAAACTATACAGTACAATCACCACACTCATCCTATACAAATTTTAATATTTAATGTTTTCAGGTTAATGTTTATGCTTCATGTTGCTCAAAATTGAATACCAAAACAAGACAACACAAACAGTAATTGTTCTAAATGTTAACCAATCAGAAGTTGGAGATGTTTAAAGTCACGACTGGTTTATATAAATGATTC
This sequence comes from Embiotoca jacksoni, assembly GCF_022577435.1. Lineage (NCBI taxonomy): Eukaryota > Metazoa > Chordata > Actinopteri > Embiotocidae > Embiotoca > Embiotoca jacksoni. Next base: position 5,230,095 of record NW_027185340.1, read on the forward strand.
TTCAATGAAAATAAACGACTCCAGCAGTGTAAAGTGCTCAGCGCAACACAGCGGTCAGAATGGTAAAGAGGTGATAAAGTAGAGAAAATCAGACTCTCGTGAAGTTTGTTTTGTTTTGGATGCAGTCCTTCAGGTGGCAGATGCATGCAGGAGCGAATGTCAAAATTTCTGTGGAAAAACATGGAGTAGTTCTACTAATGGCATGCTGCTCTGCAGAAACCTCTCCTATATCACCTGTTCATAAGAGTGAATGAAAACAGTGTCCTACTGCATAATGTTTGTGTCCCGCTCATCGCCACCTATATAGATCCGTAGATACTGGATACTGTAGCGCAGTCTTGTTTCATTATTGTGCCGGGAGGTTTGTAATGGGTGCTGGTACATCAAGTTTCTGCTGTGTCTGCTGCTCTGGTTGAGTTTGCAGAGACTGTGTGGGATGTTGAGGGTCGGCTCAGAATATAGTTTCAGTACAGCTGCCAAACCTTAAAGGCTGCAGAGCACTGTAGTTTGTGCTACCGTAGCAGCAGCCTTCCCTGAAATTCATTGGATGAGAAGAGACGTTTTACATCCACGTGTCTCCGTCTCTTTCCCGTCCTCTCTCTCTTTGTCCCTTCTCTCCACCTCTTCTCTCGCCGTCTGTCTCTGTTGTCATGCGGTGTTTTTTTGTACCAAGGTTTCTCACTACCGCAGATCAAACAGCAAGGATTACAGTGTGAATCGGGAGCAGGAATAATGATGAATACATTAATCATGCAAAATCAGAGAGCGTGTGTCATGTGTATGGTCACCGTAGAGATGGGATTTATCAGAGTTTAAGCTGCTCTGCTCGCATAATCCGTTATGCAACTTCTCAATCCCTTGAATAAAAAAAAGGAATGGTAAAGGATGAGCATATGATTACCCGCAGGTCTGTCTTATGTTAAAAAAAAAAATCTTCTCATCTATTATTGATATGAACGCCACTATGGGATGTCTCTGTTCTCCTCTGTCAGGTGGGGGATATCGTCATGGTGAGGGAGGACGAGACGTTCCCCTGTGACCTCATCCTCCTCTCCTCCAGCCGCCATGATGGGACCTGCTACGTTACCACCGCCAGCCTGGATGGGGAGTCCAGTCACAAGGTGCCAGAACTTTTAATCTTACTTCTTTTTAGCTTGGTTTTAAATTTACTGTCTTTGATCACAAAATAAGGCGAAGTTTACATGGGTCATTAAGAGTCTGGGAAATTAATCAGCTAGATTCAAGGCCTCCAATAGCACTAAAATAGCGCATAATCCCTTTTTGAAACCAAACAATGCATGCTGCTCACACAGAACAACACTGGTTATGTAATAGTATAATAGTATTACAAGCTGGGTTTTTTTTTTTAACACTGAGATTTTATTCGAAACATCTGTTTACTCAGTAACAACAAAAGAAAACCACAACACTGTTTCCAGCCATTATAATCACAAACATGATGTGTTGTTGACAGCAAATCTTCATGTGTGTGATCATCTGTGGTCAGTAAAGGATATAAAATATGAAAAGATAAGTAAGCTGTGTTCTTGATTCCAAAAAATTGGAATGTGAGAAAAAAAAATGTCTTTATGAGATAAAGAAAAAAATTTTTTTTTGTGACAATTACCAAATTTTAGTAACTCACATTATGATCATTTAAAAACAGATTGTCCTTGAGGTTGTGTAACAGTTTTCAAAATAATTTTAAATAAAGTTATACACAATAATTAAAAAGGCAGAAAAATGTATTCATCAATTAATAGATAATTAATTTGCAACTATTTTGACATTTGATCAATCATTTGGCTCCTCTTTTAAGCAAAAATACAACATATTTTTGTTCCAGCTGCTAAAATTAGGAGTATTTGATGCTTATCTTTTTCAAATGTGGTAGTAAACCACATTTCTTTACAATTCTGACTTAATCAGACAAATCAAACTATTTGAAAAATTAATCTTAAGATAAGGAGACAGCAATGCTTTTTTTTCTCTATTTCCAAACAACAATTAATCAAGAAAAACAGCTGATCAATTAAATAACTAAAATAGTCATCTGCTGCAGCCCAACACACACACACTTGCTTCCTATTGAATAATGATATAGGTTTTATATATATATATACATATACATACGCATGGCTGAGCAGACACACTGTGACAACTACGACCCACGCCATTATTCTATCTACTTCTTTTATAGCCAGTGTTGCCAACGTAGTGACTTTGTTACTAAGTTTAGCGACTTCTTAGACCCCTGTTGCAATATTTTTTTCAAAGAGCATGTAATTTTTTTGGACAAACCTGAGCTACTTTCCATAGAAGAGAATCCTCAGACCACCTCTGTCTGCTGTTCAGTGAGTGGCAGCAAGGTTGTGTGCTGTGTGAAGAAAAAAAAGAAAAAGACTGTTCCGTTTAACTGTCTTCCTGAGTGACCATTTTACATGTAGATATCACAAACAACTTTACTGGCAATTCAGCTGCATTAAAATTCAGTTCTGTAGATATGAGCACAGACTGTAGCAGAGAAGCAACCAGATGTTAAGGGCTGACACCATTTGACACTCGGCAGAGGGAAAATACAATAAGATGACGTCATGAATGTGCTAATTAACACATGATGTTGTTTAGCAACATCCAGCTACTTTTCGCAAAGGCTTTTGGTCATTTCCATTAAAAGTAAGCAACACTGGATTTCCCTGGATTCTTCGACTTTGATCTGGGAGTAAAAACCATTAAGACACAAGTCTGTTTGTATTTAAGAGGGAAAAAAGCCTTTCCAAAGTCAGGCTTCTCTCAAGGACGAAGACGTGGGAGAGCTATAGAGTACCCGTTTGACTGATACGTCAGAACAGAACTGGGCTGTGCCTTTATTGAAGGGAAAACACAAAATGAAATGTTGACTTGGAGTGTCTTCTGTGTATTTTTGAGACTGTGGTTTGAGTTTAAATATACATGGTTGTTGACCCCTCCCCCCCCTCCTCCCCCGATGTGCTCACCATCCCTTGCTGACCCAGGCATCACCAGCAGCCTCATCTCCCTCCCTCCACATTTCTCCCAGTCATTTAGAAGACCTGCTGAGGCTAAAGGTGTCAAATGAACCCTGTTCTCATTAGTGACTGTGGGGGACATTTTTCTCTGTTGTCCTCCTCCTCTTCTTCTTCCCCCGTCCTTCACCTTTCTATCAGACCTATTATGCTGTACCAGATACCATGGCCTTTAGAACAGAGCGGGAGGTGGATTCGCTACACGCCACTATTGAATGTGAACAACCGCAGCCTGACCTCTATAAGTGAGCGTGACACTGATGCATCTGTATACACTGAGCTGTTACAAGATCTAACCTTACTGCTGTGTGCATCTTGATTTAATTTTGCTGTGACTTTTTCCAGATTTGTGGGACGCATTAATACTTACAAGGACAAAGAGCCTGTGGCAAGGTGGGTGTACTTTCTACGTGTGCATGTGCTTCCTTACATACATTTTGTCTATTTTCCTCAGATTAATGATCTGTTTTATTCTTGCAGACCACTGGGGGCGGAGAACCTGCTCCTTAGAGGAGCCACACTGAAGAACACACAACATATTTATGGTGGTACAATTTTTAGTCTGTTTAATGTCTCCTGAATGTTGTAATGTTTAACATTAGGTTGAGGAAAGGCTGCTATCATTTTTCTCACTGTAGCTCTGTGTCTTTTCTCCCTCCAGCTGTTGCAGTCTACACTGGCATGGAGACTAAGATGGCACTTAACTACCAGTCTAAATCTCAGAAGCGCTCTGCTGTGGAAAAGTAAGACTAACTTCTGTGATTTAGTGTTGATTTTTAGAGATGGGTTCATTTCCTGACCCATCTCTCCCCTCTCTCTGCAGGTCGATGAATGCCTTCCTGATAGTGTATCTGTGCATCTTGATCAGTAAAGCGGTGATCAACACTGTTCTGAAATACGCTTGGCAGTGGTACCCCGACCGAGACGAACCCTGGTACAATCACAGGACCGAGAACGAGCGCCAGCGCCACGTGGTCCGTTCACGATTCTCTACGTTCAAAACAAAATCTTAACGCCCACCTCTTAATATAATTTTCCTTAAAAACGTCTTCGTTGTTGTTTGTCTATCTCCTTGCTTCAGGTCATCCGAGCATTCACAGACTTCTTGGCCTTTATGGTCTTGTTTAATTACATCATCCCGGTGTCTATGTACGTAACGGTGGAGATGCAGAAGTTTCTCGGCTCCTATTTCATCACCTGGGACGAGGAGATGTTTGACGAAGAGCTGGGAGAGGGAGCTCAGGTGAACACCTCCGACCTGAACGAAGAGCTGGGACAGGTACATCAGCACACACACACACACACATTTGCATACACTATCTGAATGTAAACTTTGTGCAGACATGCCCTTACTGTACCCTTCCCCTTCCTCCCTCCCAGGTGGAGTATGTGTTTACTGATAAGACAGGAACTCTGACGGAGAACAACATGGAGTTTATCGAATGCTGCGTTGACGGGAACGTCTACATCCCGCATGCGATCTGCAATGGCCAAATCCTCAGCGCTGCCTCCAGCATAGACATGATAGACTCCTCACCTGGAGGATACAGGAGAGTAAGTGCTTTTATATCCAGCTTCAGTACAGAGTTGGCTTTGCTGACTCTGCTACCAAAAAAGGTGGCGATAAAAGGAAAACTTATAACCACAGCAGGGATGCAGACCAGGTCATGAAGACTTCACTGTTTTCTTTTTTAAAGTGTTTGCTTTGTCTTAAATGGGAAAAAGGTCCTCTGGTATGCAGAAAAGTGATGAGCCTTGCATTTATGGCTGTGGCAACCAAGATTAGTTTAGATTTAATAAAAGAAAAACACCGTAGTCAGCAGGAGCAGCAGAAGCCACCACAGATGACTAGAGAGAGAGAGGAGTGTTCACTGCCAAAACTCAAATGTGCGGAAAAAATGTTCTGCTTTATTGCTGTTTTTTTTTTTTTAGCAGAGTAGTAAAAAAAATACATCAGCAACGACTACACAGAATCAATCATGTCCAAAAAATTCGCTTGAGGTTTAGTTTTTCACTTTTATTGTTTTGAACTGAACTTACCTGTTACCTGCATTAAATAAATAGAGTCATTTCATGTGTCTGTAGGAACACGAGGATCTATTTTTCCGGGCGCTTTGTCTGTGCCACACGGTGCAGGTGAAGGAGGAGGAGACAGTGGATGGCATTAAGAGGGGCATCCACCAGGGCAGGCCCACCTCCTTCTACATCTCCTCCTCACCGGATGAGGTGGCTTTGGTGGAGGGAATGAAAAGGTACACACACTAAAACACATAATTAGTTAACTTACTTTGGAGTCTCAAAGTAATAAGGCAGGGAATGGCTTTCTTTGTGTTGGTGCTGCACTCTGTCACATTGGATCTGGGAAGTAAAAGGTTCTGATTTTGTGCATCAGCTTGAGGCCGTTAACATTCACATCAGATGGACCGTGTATGAATTGTAGCTCTTTATATTCATTGGCCCAATTTTTTAAAGGACTGGATTAAATTATACTTCATTGGCGTCATATTTAATAATTGTTTGTAAACATAAATAGTAAGTAGTAATATGTTGTGCTGCCGGAGCACATTGGTACAATGCATCTTTTTTCTCCAAGTAAGGAAATAAATTGTTGACAGTTCTATTGATTCTCATTAAATTCATTGACATTTTTTAAGTAACTGTAGGTCCAATCATCTCTAAAACATATGTCATGCAAGAAAGACAATAAAGACTAATGGAATTGTCAAAGTTGTCATATTGACATTTAAGGTGTATTAAGCATCCTAATATTAGGGAAGTTTGTTTAGCAAGAGAAACTAGTCTTACTGTGTTCAACCAGTATGGACATGAAAACCCTCAAATCCATTGTGATGGAAAGTCAGCAGTACACTGATGGTGGGTTCAGACTCCCATTAGTTCTGTGTTAGAAAAAACAGCCCTCCTCATGGATTCCAATCAGACCACCACAATGGCGCAACAGCGGATTCTGGTGCCGGCAAAAAAAGGCAAGGTCATCGAACAAAATAGTTGGTCCTGACTCAACTTTGGCTGTAGTGCAATCCAGCAAAGCAAATTTGTTGGCCAGTCAAAGCGGCACATTCTTGGTAGAAAGAATTTAAAACATCAGCGCCACAGGCTGACTTGATTACTGCTGTGAAAATTTCAGAGTTGTATAATCCTTCCCGAATCATAGCCGGACTTCCCGCATTATGTTTATTCTTTTTTACTTGTGCTTGAAGCAACATATTGGTAACAAAACAGAGCCTTTCTTCTTGTTTTAACAGTGTGATATTTTCAGTCTCAACGTTGCCTTAGACACACGTAACAAACATCAAACATGCAGCGTCACAGTATGTTGCCCTCATATATTGCTTTCACAGATACAAGTACAAGTACTGTCTGTGAGCTCAGGTTACGTTAAATGCGTCAGAAGAAACTGCAGCCTTTCCAAGTGTGACATAACCGAGTAATAGTATTTGTGGACACTTCCTGTCTGTGAGTTTAAATCTTTTTTCCGTTCCTTCTGGTTGCCAGGCTGGGTTACACCTATCTGAGGCTGAAAGACAATTACATGGAGATCCTCAACAAAGATGACGAGATTGAAAGGTTAGTCTACTAAGTGTCTAAGTAAGTGCCTGTTGTGATTACTGCACAGGAGATAAAGTGGGAGTAGTTGGTGGAGGTGTGGTCATACCGCAGCTGACTGGAGGGAAACAGCTCCCAGCTTGTGTTTCAAGTTCAGCAGAGGTTACAAAAAACAACAACCACAAAAGAGTGGGCTGAGCACGGCCTGTTTTTAGAAGCAAACTGCTCCAGCTGATCAGTGACAATGGAGGCAGCAAGACTCCATTAGAGAGTGGTTTTGTGGAAAGGGACTAATGTTTTGATCCGTAGGATGTGTTCGTGTAACCGCTCTCTCTCTCTCTCCATCGCTCACCGCAGTGGCCTGTCAATAGTGAGCTATTTTAAGGAAGCAGGGTAGCTTGAGAGGGGTGGGGGATGTGGGAGGGCAGCCTGCAGTTGTGGAGAGTTTGGAGGAAAAAGGATCTAGTGGATTCTTACACTGTTTTTACCCATCATAAGGAATCACATTTTTATGGCCCTCAGCACAAACTACCAAACAATTTAATCAAAAATGTTATTACTTTATTTATCTTCTGAGAACAAGTAATCAAAAAGAGAGACATTCAATTAGAAGACACAGTAAGAGTCAGTAGATGCAAGTTACTAATCTTAAAAATTATACAAAGTATAAAGTTAAATGAAACTGTGAATAAAACACTTTCAAACGTCATTGTGCTGCAGATGAATAATCAGGATGTCATTTGAAGTCATTATTTGTCAAACGGGCACCTTTGAAAAGCCTGATCAAACCATGTAATACCTGTTTTGCTTTTTGGTCACCTCACTCACTCAAACACAAATGAGACTTTTAAACAGATAGAAACAGAAAATAAAGTGTGTACTTACCAAAATTAATTTGTTATGGTCCACTTATAAAACAACAATGTTGTACAAATGATCCTTCATTTGCGAGACTTTGGAAAAACCCACAAAGGATGATTAATGTATTTACGAATTGGAAAGTTAACTACCCCTTTTATGTCTCTCCTTCAGATTTGAGCTGCTCCATGTCCTGAACTTTGACTCTGTCAGGAGGAGAATGAGTGTCATCGTCAAGTCCAGCTCAGGTAAGACATTCTCACACGCAGGGCTATGTTAATACTTTTTATAGATTCATGATCAGATACTAGCATGTTCTTGCAGTTTGCTTTAAGTGTGTTTGGTTTGTGTGTGTTTGGGACCTCTCAGGAGAGTACCTGCTGTTCTGTAAGGGTGCAGACTCGTCCATTTTCCCGCGGGTGGTGTCTGGAAAGGTGGAACAAGTGAAAGCCCGGGTGGAACAGAATGCTGTAGTAAGTGGACAGTTTGACCAGCGCAGATACTTTGCACTGTAAAATGGGTGTGATGACACATTGCATGAAGCCAGTTTTGGTATAACTATTGTTCAGTGCTATCTTTCATAGCTTTAGGGCCATGATATATCCTTAGCTACTAATTCATAAAAAAGAATTTCATAAATATAAAAAATAAAAGGTTCAAACAAGAGGTTCAGTCAACCATAATGACTTAAATACTACTGGCAAGAAAGAGACAATTTTTAGGGGGAAATTATATAAAATTTGCTCTATCTGCAACTTAAAGATAATCAATAATTTGATGTTAGCAATTAATGCAATTTCTTTTTTTTATGTGAAAGCATTAACGGTATTTTTAACACAGAATTATCGGACAACTCTGCCTGAGCACTATGGACTATTTTAGTATCTTTCAGCTTATTGTTTTGTTTTTTACCAACTACTACGTTACTGTCTTGTCCACCTAGTTCCCAACTAATGCAGACCACTATTTCAGTAGAAAATCTCTGGAAACCCCACTACAGGCTCCACCACACCAAAAGAACTGGCAGGAAACGTTAACATCGAATTGATGAAGTGGAGCATGTTGCAGTTAAAGAGGCAGATATTCCCTTCAGGAGTTTTGGGTCCAAAACAGCTAAACAGAAAGTGAATATTGGACTTATATTGATCTGATGGGCACAAACGTGACGACAAATAAATGCTAATGCTGCTCTTTCTTTGCTGGATGTGGTTAGAAAACTATTTTTGTTTGTGACAACCTTATCATGTGATAATATACCAGTGTTGTTGGCTTGTTTTATTGAACTAAAGTAGCAACATATAAAGGTATTGGTACTGTCCTTCCGAAGCCCATATTGATCTAACTTGAACAAACCCCCTCAGGGTCCCATGATAGCGGATAGCATCTACAGTGGCTGCATATTAAGTCACAAATTGAATAACCTCTATCCATCTCTCTTCACTTTAACACCAGGAGGGGCTGCGGACGCTGTGCGTCGCCTATCGAAGGTTGTCAGAGTCCGAATACGTGGAAGCGTGTCATCACCTGACTGAAGCCAAGCTGGCCCTGCAGGACAGGGAGCAGAGGCTGGCGCAGGCCTATGACATCATCGAGAAGGACTTTGTCCTTTTGGGCGCCACAGCAGTGGAGGACAGGTTGGTCGATGGAGAGGTAGACCTAGAGAGAGAGGAACAGAGAGATTTAAAAACAGCACAGCAGCATGGGGACAAGAGGGGAAGAATAATACATTATTATGTGGTCTTCAAAGTATTTTCATGACTCAAGAGTGCAAAAAAGATTCCGCCTAAGTTTAATATGTGACTTACTATTAATACTGGCGTGCCTTCTGTTTCTTTTTCTCTCCTTTTTTCTTCTACTGTGTGATAATATGAGATGTTTTTGTGGTCTGCTAAAGTCCTAACTGATTGATCAATTGAGTGACGGTTTCATTTCGTAATAGATAAACTGCTAATGGACAGGGACAGGGGTGGTCATGCATTGATAAGTTATCACCAGTTGGTACTGGATTGATTGAATCTTTGATGGATGCTTCAACCTACCCCGATGGAGGCTGAAACACTTATTGACTTATTGATGTGCAGGCTCCAAGAGAAAGCTGCAGACACCATTGAGTCACTGCACAAGGCTGGGATGAAAGTTTGGGTCCTGACAGGGGACAAGATGGAGACGGCGGCGGCCACCTGCTACGCCAGCAAGTTGTTCCGTCGCAGCACCCAGATCCTGGAGCTGACCAAGAAACGCACAGAGGAGCAGAGTCTGCACGACGTGCTGTTCGAACTAAACAGGACCGTTCTCAGACAACGCTCGATATCTGGGTATGAGATAATGCACTTGTATATCCATAGCATGTACTGCACAACCTAGTGAATGCTCTCCATCCACATACAACATATCTGGTCCTTTGGTTGTGTAGATAAATCTCCCTGTCGATCGATCTGTGATATGTTGTTTCAGGTTGTCAGTGGACTGCCTAGACTTTGGTCTGATCATCGACGGAGCCACTCTTTCTGCAGTATTAAAGCCCAACCAGGAGTGTGCTGGCCACGGCAACTACAGAGAGATCTTTCTAGAGATTTGTCGCAACTGTAGCGCTGTGCTCTGCTGTCGCATGGCACCACTGCAGAAAGCACAGGTGACAGAGCTGCACTTCCTCTTGCAGATACACTCTTGATGCCTTCTTAAATGAGACAGTCACGGTGGTACTAATTGTAATGTGTTGTCTGTTTCTGCAGATTGTGAAGCTAATTAAAGCTTCCAAGGAGCACCCCATAACCCTCGCAATTGGCGATGGAGCCAACGATGTCAGCATGATCTTGGAGGCACATGTGGGCATTGGTGAGTTCATTTTACGACCATAATTAGTGGCTAATTTGCTAAATCATCCATACACTGTTGGTGTTAGTGCCCAAGTTGCTTTATAAAGCCCATACTGACAGTTATATTTGCGAATATTACAAATCTGATCAAGCTGCCCTTATCAAATTCATTGAAAATGTTTTTTTTACCTCAAATTTCTAACATTTGGTGCTGACTTGGGATAGCTCTTTACTGAGGATGTTTGTGTGTAAAATTTTAGATAAATTCAAAGAAGATCATTGATTCTCTAAATATAATAGTCATTTTTGAGTTATTGTGGTTACATCCCTGCTCAGATAGTAATTAACCCTCTTCTGTTTCCTCAGGCATCATGGGTAAAGAAGGCCGACAGGCAGCAAGAAACAGTGACTATGCCATCCCCAAATTCAAACACCTGAAGAAGATGCTACTTGTTCACGGCCACTATTACTACATCCGAATCGCTGAGCTTGTTCAGTACTTCTTCTACAAGGTACTAGACGAATGCCTGCCGCGCTCCAGTGGCTCACACATTTTAATCACTTTACCGTCATTCCCAGTGAAGCACTGAGTTACAAAGAACCAGATTTTGCAGCTACTCTGACAGATTACCGGATTCATGAATCCCTGGTGCAACATTCTCCTGGATTCATGGCCACGAATGATCAGTGTGGGCGGCTTCCACATCGAGCAGTGCCTTGCCAACTGATTCATTTTTTTTTTTTTCTTCCTTTTTGGCAGGCCACCTCTTGCGGCCCACTCAGAGAGCTTATAGCACACAATCTCTGCATAAACAGAAATGTGTAGATAGTAGCATTTTTAGATTCTTCAAATCTCTTCACTTGTACTTGTCACAAGCTTATCACTTTCTCCGCTTGTTGTTTTTTTCTCTCTTAAATCTTTCCAGAATGTATGCTTCATCTTTCCTCAGTTCCTGTATCAGTTCTTCTGTGGGTTCTCCCAGCAGGTGGGTACTTTGTACTTTGTACTCTGTCAGAGTCACAGTATTCAAGCACACAGCGTACTATGTACATTCATTACTTATTCTCACAGTAGCTTTATATAGTAAATAATTAATATCTATCTGTCTAATATTGGATATATTTTGTTAGGAAAAGCACACAGCTCCAAATTAATGTTAGAGGTCCCACATTGTATAAATCTTAATTACCTTTTAGATGATAAAGCAGGTCTAGGTGCTGTATAAATACTGTGAAAGTGTCAAAACGCTCAGTCCACAGAGAAATGCACACAGCCCGTATCCAGCCACTGTGCTGTTTGGACCTCCGTAGGTTTGTTATGTCACTCACGCTCATGTCATATGTATACCCTCAGCTCGGTCCACTGTTGTAATAATAATAATAATAATAATAATAATAATAACCTCTGTTGAGATTTTGTGCTATATAAATAAAACTGAATTGAATTGAATTGAAACTGTCCAACATTTTATGTGAAAGAAAATACATAACTGTCATCCTGTTGCAGATCCAGAAAGCTACAAAACGGAAAAAAACCTATGATGTGCGTCACTCAGAAAAGAGTCAGCCGATTAAAACGGAGGGTCATTTATATCAATGTGCTTTAATAACAAAGACACAAAACAGGCTGTTCTTGGTAGAGCTCTAGAAAGAAGCTTAAAACAAGATGTAAAATGATATTTTTTGGTACTGTAAAAAAAATGTACTTAAAAAATTAAGACTGCAAATAAAACTATTTATTAACAATTAATTTATTTGTGCTAGATGTGTAAATAGGCAACTTTTTGCAAACACATTTTCAACTTTGCAAGGTGGCAATTTTTTAGATATTTTCTTACCTCATTCTGCTTATTTCCCAAGTGGCCACATTTTTTTCTTTTTATCAACACAGCTTTAAATTTTAAGATTTCTTTCAGTTCAGGATGTCTAATGTCGTCTGTATTGCGTTCCCTCTGCAGCCTCTGTACGACACCGCATATTTGACACTGTACAACATCAGCTTCACCTCACTCCCCATCCTCCTGTACAGCCTGGTTGAGCAGCACGTCACCATGGAGACCCTGAAGAGAGAGCCCTCCTTATACAGGTGAGGTCAGATGTAACTGTCTGATCCCTAAATGTTGTCTGTATATAAATATAATTTCTACGTTGTTTATGACTGTTGTGATTGAAGCTGTCATGATCCTGAAATTTTTGAAAACAAACAATTTTTCATACAACCAATTGTAATTCATGTTTTGTCTTTTTTGGTTCATTTGAAACAATTGTTATAGCTTAAGCTTAATCATAGTTTGATAATGCACTTTTGTAAGTTATTGCCACTGAACATCAGAACATGTAAATCAAAATTGTTTGTGTGCTTTCTGAACAGGAATTCCACATACAAAGACTTATACTAAAATATTTAAAGAAATGTGTGCCAATGAGGGTACAAACAGTCGACTGCATCTGTCTTTCCAAGTTGGGCGAATTGGGTGGGAAATCGCTTCCTCTCCTTTTTCATTTGGCCCAAAATCAAAATGTGCCCACAGCAGTGCTGTCGTGTTTGGCTTTCCAACTAATGCCATGATGTTAATGTCAATAGATGCTCATCAAAATGTGGTCAGTCGAAAATGAGAAGTTAAGGGCCTCGAGATAACATCAACCGGTCGTGCTAATTCTCCACTTGTGCTTTTATGCCACGGCAGAAGAGGAAGTGAAACGACCCGATGTCATGAAAAGAAGAGTCAGAACTCGAATCTTTGAGAAGATATCGTGGAAATAGTGACGTAAATCTGACATCTCTTAGTCTCATGCAGCTGCTTTTATGCAAATGAAGAGAAACAATTCTAACGATTATGCAAAATGATTTGTGATCATTTCAAATAATTGTGTGTTAATTGTGACAGGCTCAGTTGTGATGAAATCTTTCACTCAGCTGTTCCTTTTTTCTGCCCGTTTCTCTCAGGGACATTGCAAAGAACTCCCTCCTCCGCTGGCCTGTCTTCCTGTACTGGACGTGCCTGGGTGTCTTTGACGCTGTTATCTTCTTCTTTGGTGCCTACTTCCTGTTCGACAACACCACCTTCACCAGCAATGGCCAGGTGAGCCTCTGTCTCTGTGTACATAGAAGCAGAGAGAACTGTTGAGTAGAAACAGAGCAGTTAAGTCATTTAGTGTGGTGTCCGGGTGTCATTTAGCGAATTGAAGAGGATATCAAGTCTTTTCTGTCTTTAGGAACACTCGCTCATCTCCATTGGATTCTCATTAGAGAGGAGTTAAGTGCAGTGGCTTGACTTTCTGGTCCTGTTTTTGTTATTATGGATCTGTAACAGTGATGTTTCTGGGCCCCCCATAGGTCAGCAACATTGGATCTCCATTCATATCGACAACGCAATAGCATCTTTCTCTGTATTGTTAATTTGTATCATGTCAACTGTTTTTGATTGCCTTTGGTCCTGTTTTTTAAGTTGAAACATCCTGAAATTCATTTTACCCTTTGTCCTGATTCTTTTCTCTTTTTCTTCCCCCCTCCTTCTCTCTGCTTCCTCTCTCTTTATTTTGCTCCTCTTTTCTTCTTCCTCTTCTTCTTCTTCAGCTTATGACCACCAACACACAGATGGTAAGCCTGTCTCCCTCCCTGTCAGCTCTCTCTGTCTTTCACGCTCTTTTAGTTCCTGTCGTACCGTTTACGCTTTCAGTTTGACCGTTTCATCCGGTTTCATCCTTTCTCACTTCACGTCATCCATGCACTTTCATTTGAATGTGTAGTTTTTCTAGTCCTCCATTATTTCCCTAATCTCTGTAAAGCCCTGAATCCTGCACAGTACCTGATATTAACAACTCCACCGACTCCCTAGAAACCTCAGATGCTTCCCTACATTATCCTTGTGTTTCCTTGTGGTAGTAAATAGATTAATACTAATATGTGCTCCAGATTGAAGAGCCAACATCTGTTTGTTTTTTCTGTCTACTGTGTTTGTGCATTTGTGTGTGTATTGTGTGTCCATGTATTTGTGCCAGAAGCTCTTGTGGTTGGTTTGTGGTTTCACTGCTCCAGAAGGTTTAAAATGGAAAGGAATAATGGATGAGGGAATTCTAGTAAAGCTAGGTGTACTGGCACCAACAACCAGCTGTTGTTATTACATAAGTTCTCCACTGTCTGTGCCTTGATCTCCCTATCCCTTCACCCTCCTCCCTCTCCATTCTCTCATTCCATCTGCACCGTCATGATGTCTGCTCAAACCTTTTTAGGATTTCAGCAGGTAGAAAAATGTGGATGCTGAGACAGGAAGTGAAAATATCTCCAGTTTATTAGCCACAAACCTTTATAAGAAAGTCAAGGGATTGCTCTCTTTTTTTTTAAACAGATGATCTCTTACTACAGCAGATAGGATGTGAGGGCTGCTCTTCTCTCCTTTTTTTCGTGCTCTCAGATGTACTGTAAAACCACAGGATGTTCACTAATCCGTGAGCAGGGGGATCGAGGTGTGCGACTGATGCCGCCACTAACCTTCGTCTTCCTCTCTTCCCTCACAGATGTTTGGGAACTGGACGTTTGGGACCCTCGTCTTTACTGTGCTGGTGTTCACCGTTACGCTCAAGGTGTGTGAGCACGTGTCTTTATAAATGAAATGAGGGAAAGCCACTCGTCACTATTGTGTTACATAATCCAGCCATTTCAATAAGGTTACTAACAGTGTGCGTGTTCCTCATCGTATACGTGAACGCGCTTGCGGCACACATGTTAACTATTATGTTACATAAATGATTGACTACACTGGCTGCTTAGTTTGCACAGCACTGAAGCCTAAAGACAAAGCCATCAACTTCATTGACTAGTTTAGTGTTTACTATGTATTTATTCTGTTTGTTCCAGCTTGCCTTGGACACACACCACTGGACCTGGATCAATCACTTTGTCATCTGGGGCTCACTGCTTTTCTATGTTATTTTCTCTCTTCTCTGGGGCGGTATCATTTGGTATGATATGCTTTGATTTAACTTGTATCTGTAAAGTGTATGTTAATCAGTGGATTTGGGGAAATTTATTCCTTTTCATCCTCTCCTGTTGCTGCTCAGGCCCTTCCTGAACTACCAGAGGATGTACTACGTGTTTATGCAGATGCTGTCCAGTGGTCCGGCCTGGCTCAGCATCATCCTCCTTATTACCGTCAGCTTGCTGCCAGATGTCATCAAGAAAGTCCTCTGCAGGGCCATGTGTCCCACAGCCACCGAACGTGCACAGGTAGGAGGATGTTGGCACCAACTGCACAATGAAACTGGATCTTTAAATAGTCTTGATCCCAAATTAGGTGGTAGTTTTTTCCCCCATAGTTATTTCTTATTGTATTAACTAAATGCTTCGCTAAAGCCATTAACCAATGACTAATTAATGCTTTTCCTTATTCTAAAAAAAAAGAAAAACAACTGTTAAATGGTACCTTTTGGCAGTTCACAAACTAAAATGACCTCATATACTAAATAGAATTTCCATAGGAATAAGCTGCGAATCTATTCCACTCTATTAATCATCCAGGAAGACCATTAGGATCCCTAATAGCTTTGAGCATCAGCGGGATTTACTATGACTTCCTGTTCCCCGTGGCTTAGCTTTACCTTCCTGTGAAGCAAGCTTCACCATGAATGGAAAAATGAGTGAAAGGTCTGACAGATTTTTTTTCCTCCTGTGCTTTTTCTCCTCTTTTCTCCTTTCTCACTGCACCCTAATGGATCACCGTAATAAACATTCACACCGTACCCCGTTGCTCCTTTCTCCCTTTTCTCATTTCATTCACCGTGTTATGCTTTATCCTTACCACTGTCATGCTCCCTCTTTTCCTCTCTCTTCCTCCCTCTTCATTACTGTCTCCTCTCTTTTCCCATCTCTTGTTTCCTGCTCCTGTGTGGTTGTGACTCTGCCCTTGAACTCGCACGCTCTTTCGTGGTAACTGCAGTCCACCCGTCGATGCCTTACTGTGGAGCCGTCCACCATCTTCATGCTTTCTCAGTCCTCCAGCAGAATGAGTTTCTGATTGGCCCAGAGAGACGAGAGAGGAGCAGGAAGAGGAGGTGACTCTCTCTTTTAAGCCCTCATCTCTGTATGCATGGTGGCATGTTGTCCCAGTGTGAACCACTTAGCACTGTCTCCACACCTTGCCTAATGTGAAACTAACTGCTATTGAACATGCCTCAAGGTCTGGTTTGTAAACCAGGTTATATTTGTAGTGTCCTTTTCCTCCCATTGAAGTCATCTTTTCATTGTTTATTTCATGTGTTTTGTATCCTTATTTTGTGTTTAAGAAATGTAGGTTGCATGCACAATACCATGTATTTTATGTTGTCATTTTGTTGTGTTTTTTTGTTTTTTTTAAATGATGGTCATGGATGGTACGAAGTTATCATGTCAGGTTTTCCTGGAGCTGTTTGACAGGAATAGTTTAGGCCTACAGCTGGGTTTGCAGATCGTCTTCCATACAAAATACCAGCATATTGTTTGTTTTATTTATTGGAGTTAAAATAATCAATAAGTCAATCTGCAAAAAAATTATTATCAATGGTTGAGAAAGTAAAAATGCAAAATATTCTCTGGTTCTAGCTCACTTTCAACTAAATACATGGTTTTTAGAATAATAGTTGTCCAAAACATATCTGATAATGTCACCTTATGCTCAGGGAAATTATACAGAACATTTCTGCTATTTTTTGACATTTTACAATGAATAGATTCTGATCATGAAAATAATTATTAGCTCCAACCCAAATTTATTGTCTTTGTTAAACCACCGCAGCCTACATAGAAACTATCTGTCAACCTAAATATGATTTAGCGAAAAGATTTGCAAACTGTGGCGTAACGACCTAGTTTTGTGAAGGTCCATGGCATTCACAGCTTTTCATTTTTGTCTCTTAAATAATGTGTGTTGTCTGGTCAAATCACAACTGAACTCTGTTAAATACACAGAAAACACACCGGGATCATTCAATGACTAGATGTAGTACAGTAAACATATTCTAAATATGTCCTCGTTGCACTGAAAGGCTGCTGAGTGTGAAGAGAAGCTCTAATGCAAAATTTGCTCCAGCTTATTGGATTAGGCAAAAGAAAGAAAAAAAAAACAGGACAATGTTTTGAATGTTTTGATCCATAACCAAAGTAAAATACCAAAGAGGCACAGCAGTCCTCCTCTGTTGCTGATTGGATGAGTCCAAGTGTATAATGTGCACTCATCCGTGCAATCATTTTAACAGGGCTTACACTTTTCCCACAAAGTAAAGAACTGATCATGTGTCGGCACTCAAAACTCAACACTGCTTGAAGTAAATCTCGACTCTATCTGGATATTACTACTCTAGATACAAGACATAAAGTGTGATCAGATTCCATTATCACCTCCTCTACTTTGACGTCATCCACAGAAGGTAAGGACAGTGGGGGCCCTGGAGGGCTGTATGGCTCCTGGCACTGCTTATGAAGGCAATGAGAGGGACCCGCTCTACTCTGCTAGGACCTATGACTCCATGATGTCACACAGCCACAGCACCCCGCTCAGCAAAACCTAAAGCCCCCCACGCCCTCCTTTCCCTTCTCCTAGGAAGGGCTAGGGTCACCATGGTAACAGCACACAGAGGGTGTTGACAGTGAGGTGTCGGGTTCTTAATGCTGCTGCCATGATGCTTCCTGCTGCTCTGCACTGCATGCGGCCTGGAGTCCTGCTGGGCCTCAGGCTGAGGCGGGCTCAGCCAATATAAGTGTGCTTCCTTCTGTCAAACCTTCTTTCAGGAAGCACAACCCCCAATTAACAGTGCATTGCTGGTTTCAAAGCGTGCCGTGCTTCTCACTGCATGTGGGTTGGGAATTAACTTGATCTGGGTTGCAACCAAATTAGAAATTTCATCCTGTCTTTATTAGACCCAGGCTACTTAAAATTCATTGCTACTTGTCATGTGGGCTTCAACTAGTAGTAGGCTTTTTTTTTTTTGGTCCAGGACTGTAACTCAAGAGGTCCTCGAACTGAAGGTTACGAGGTTATGTTGTGGCTTATGAGAGGATGCTTTAGAAGTTAATACAGGTTAGATAAATATTTAGTTTGTAACTCAACCAAAGCCACTTGAAAGTTACCTAGTGTGACACTGATGTCACAGACTAAACTAATGTGGACAAATATTTACCCAGTTGCAGTTTGGCAAACCATAGAGTGTATCTAAAATTTACCAGGAACTTTGGTGACATCTGGTGTTGGAAGATGGGATTGCGTGTGAATTTTGTCTTCATTTCATGAGCATGCTGAATCTAACATGACTGTCAGTCCGAATGGGGATTTTCAGAGGGTTTCTCGTTATTGATCAGTCCAGTTTGTTTTGTACGTTTGATTCAAGGTTCCGTGACATGTTGTCATTCGTCTTTGAAACTAAACGGGGGGATATCTCAAGAAAAGTGTTAAACCCTCCGAAAATCTGCTGTTTGTCTCTATGTGTCAAACCTTCTCATGTATGTTGTCATTCACAAGTTATGTTGTTTGATCCTCTTCTCTGTTTTGAATTTCCTCATGATGGTGCCTCTCTGTAGGATCATGAGAAGCTGTTGCCGGGTGGCGTGGCTGAGTTGACGCCACTGTCCTTCCGTCGACCCTACAAAGGCATGAGCACGGACTCCTCTCACCTCCACCTCGGCGCTGCGGAGACTCTGTCGCTCTGCAGGTCCGATCCTCTTCCCCAGAAACTCCTGGCCCACTTGGCAGAAGGGGCGGGGGCAGACTTGTGCTCTCTCAGCCCCTACATGCTCCGTCTCTCAGGGGCAGGATTCGCCTACTGCGCTCCAGGGCCGGAGACCTCCGTGTGAACACAAAGGCAGTCTCTGAAACTATGTGTATCTCATGGGCTAAAACATACAGCTCGTCCCAAGATGTAGGACCAAGATCTGCATCTCAAGGGTCAAGGAATCACAGAACAAAACATGTTCACACACATCAGAAGCATGGGCATACCATGCTGACCTCACCATGTGCATTCTCTGGGCTACACCTGAGTGGACAACCCTTCAGATAGTATTGCTCCTCATTCTCATACCTTTTTCATACTTTTTCGTTTCAGTGTAGCCTCTGTCTATGTCTCATCTAAGTTCCTGTTCAAACTCTTACTTGAAAAAGTCTAAGAAGAAAAGGGGAACCATTTGCGAAGGTGTTTCTTGCACTGTGGAACTGTCCTGTTTGAACATGTCTACAGTCCAGCCTTTTTTTTTTTTTTTTTTTTGTACTCTTTGTTTAACATTCTTGCCTGTTCCTCCACTCCCGTGTCCTTTTTGCTTCTTTGTAAATGTTTGTCGAGAAAACATTTATGTACAGTACGTGGTCTGGCCAAGTAAGGGGTAGCCGTGAAGCTCAGCCCTTTAGGTGTGCGTGCGTGTGCATGTGCGCGAGAGTACGCATGTATTTGCCTGTTATTGTATGTTTGTACTGTATGTGACACACCTTTGCCTTACAGGTAACCACACAGCAGCAGCAGGCTAGGAGCCAAAGGAGAAAGGTGTAAAGAAAAGAAAAAAGACAAAAAAACAAAAAGAAGAAGTGGTTTATTACAAAGCCTTACACACACACACACACACCCATCAGCTATAAAGGAGAGAGATGGAGGAAATCTAAAAAAGGGGATGTGCAGTATTTTAGCCACCCTGCCTTAATTCATAAATACCCATTTTCAGTGTATTATATTTCGAGGTCATTTCAAACATGGTTGTGAGAGTACAAGGAGGTGCAGAGGGCATATATGTCTGGTACAGTGTGTCTGCTATTCCTCTTCCTACTTTCTTTTACCCTCACGATCGTGTCGAGCTTTGTTTCCCTTCTTATCTGTCAGTGTAGCATGTCGGATCTCTCTCTGCATGCTGATCTATTCTTCTCTCGGTTGTTCCTTATCCTCCTTTGTCCCAGAACATCATTCATCACCAAACATAGCATGGCACTTTTTTTTGTCTTCCTCAGTGAACAGTGGACCCTCTGCTGCCACCATGTGGCCGTGTCGGGTCACAGCAGCAACCTGGGAATGACGAGGTTTTTTTTAATTTTTTATTTATGGATGTCCTAAAGTGACTTGCTATTTCTCACTGTTGCATTGTGCTTGTGTGTTTGCTGCCATGCTCTGTGTTATGCAAGCGTTTAATGTCAGAATGCTAATGTCATGCTGTCATGTTATACGGGGATGTCTCTGTTGCATTAATCCATGAGTTTTTTCTGTATTGTTCTAAAATTATTGATGTCAGTCACTGTTTGTGTATGGATGTAACTTAAAAACTGTTTGCTATATATTGTAGTGAGAAGGGGTGTTAAAGTTATATAAGTATAGTTTGTTGTGAGTAGGCGGGAGACTTGAATCGGCGATGTCACAATCAAATCAATGAGAATGTTGAACTGATTTGTCCATCATGTCCTCCAGCTGAAGATTGTAGCTCATTATGGATGAACCTCTTTTCTGCATTTCTAACATCTAAAAGTCCTCTTTTTTTTCCAAAGCATATCTGTCGGGTTACATAGCAAGTGACTGACTCTGGAAGTCTTGAATGTGAGATTCTGAAGCATTTTTGTATGTTTATACAGTTTATTTTCATACACATCACCATCTGCCAACATGTATAGATTTAATAACAGGTGTTCAGTATTTTTTTACCGGGACACAGATGATTTATCTGTCTGCTGGGAGGTCTGGATTTGTCCCTTTCAGTTTTCAAAGCCCTCAAAGCCTCCACAAAGTGTTTTTAACACAGGGGCTCCAACATCCTGACCTCAATTTGTTTTAAAGGAAAGACCTTGGTGCTTGTAGCGCAGTGTCCCACCTCACTGTGCCATTGTCATAATCTATCCAGACATATTCTACATGTCACACACAAATCCTATTACAATAATGCTGTAAAGGTCTATTTAACTTCCATGATGTGATGGGGATTTTTTTTTTTGTAGTCATTCTTCAAACATTATTTTAATAGCTGAGTCCTCCACAGCTCACATTTTCACAACTTTTATTTTTTGTGGTCATTTTTCTGTTTTTCATTGTGAATATTTCTTTTGCTACTTTTGTATCTCAGAGAAGACTATATTTTAACTCTGTTAGAATGTGTGTTCAAGTTTGTAACCAAAATGAGAGCAAAATATACATTATATGATTCATTAGAGATTTACCAATAGTTGTACACACTGCACTTTGTTTTACAACAGATCCGTTTTACTCTAAAAACAAGGTCTATTGTCTGTCAACTGGGGGTTTATAGTTCACTCTTCCTCACAAGTTATTTTTCTAAGAAGATTGTGGTGGGTGAGATTTAAAAAAAAAAAAAAAAAAAAAAAAAAAAAGAAGTGACCAAATAACTTGACTAGGAATGAACTGTCTGTAAAGTGTCAGCCTCTGTCTCAATGGGTTTATCACACCAGCCTTCTTCTGCTGATCAGAATGTCAAACTGCTTTTTCGAAGTCCATCAGCACAACAGCAGGTGCTCATCCTGTCACTCCTGAGCTTGGCAAAGGTCTGAAATGTTGACTTCTGTGCTCTGAGCAGCACGCCTCATATCATAACTTTAGTATGGCACTGTTTGTATTACTAAACAGGTTTTGAGAAATTACTTTATTTCCTTTTTGGATTACAATTTTCAAAAAGTTCACTTGTTGACTTTTTGCCAGCCTGTCTGTAGCAAATGAGGGCAAAGCACTGTATTGTCATTCTGCTTGTAATAAAGAAAGTGAAAACACTTGTTCTCTGTTAGTGCTACATATTATCAATCAATCCAACTTTATTTGTATAGCACTTTTCATACAAATAAAAGGCTTACAGTAAAAGCAATAATACAATTTAATTATTATTATTATTATTATTATTTTTTTTTTTTAACATACACCCACACACACCTCAAACCATCCACACTCAATGCAATTAATAAATATATTGTTGAGCACAAACTCAGTAAAATCTGTAGCAAAGGAACTCGGGGAAACCTGAAAATCTGTCACAGATATGCAATGAGGAAACACCAGAGGAGTTCAATATAATATGAAAATAAAGCACCTATACAACTATGTCAGCTAATAAAACAAACTAAAATAAATAATTAATTAATTAATCAACACAATTCACAGAAAAAGCTAAATAAAATACTGAAATAGAGTTAACAACTCTTTATAAAATAAATTTAAATCTAATAAAAAAAAATCTAATATAATAACAGGTAAAATGTTTAAATAGATAATTTAATAAACACATTAAATAGACCTAAATGATATTCAAGTAAAGGCCAGACTAAAAAGGTAGGTCTCGATTTTACGCTTCAGAATATCCACACTTTTTACGATCCTCAAACCATAGAACATTTTTCCTGCCACATGCTGCGCCTGTCCTGTCATTTCAGAACCTGTCATTCCCTGCCTGTCCAGCAGAGGTCCTCAGTCCACCATCCACCAGGTGAACCCCGCCGACCAGTTAGCACACCTGCCCCTTAATCAGTAAGCAACCTCTCCATCTCTTTACCGAGCCAACAAAAACTCCAATTCGGCCATAATTTCCTGTCTTCACACGTTTATCATTCCAGTCTTATACATAGACTATAACACTGTCGGGACTCATGTTGGACAGTTAATGCAGCAGAACCAGATATATATCACGTTTTTATTTCACGTCCTTTTCTCCCTGTCAAACGCCTATATTACCCACAATGCAACACCACCACAGGCGATTCCTCTGGAGATAGATAGGCATGGAGATAGATAGGCATGGAGATAGATAGGCAAGCAGCAAGACGACAGCAGTAAAGGAGGAGCCTCTAAATCATTTAAGACCAAATGAGGAGCGGGCCTCAAAGGCCAGGTAAGCTCACTTCTTTACAGCTGCTCATCTCCAAGGTTTTTGTTTTATACTTTGAGTATCTCAAGTGACATCACTTTAAACAATTTACCAGAGTTTCTACAGCTTCATCAGACCTGTAAAGAGTCTTAATGTGTAAAAAAAAAAAAAAAAAAAAAAAAAAAAAAAAGGGGGAGCTTTTTTGGTTGTTGTTGATACGTCACAGTAGGAAAAACACAGGTGTAAGGCTGCTGAATTTCATTCAGCTACTTCAGTTTCAGGGTCGTGGTCCTGATATTGCGCATGCTGCCTCAGTATCATAATGGCATGGCTCACTGCTGCAACACTTTAACACAGCAGAGCCATTTCGATACTAGTTGCTAACACCTATGCTTTTTGAGCTGTGACAATTCAAAATGCTTTTTTTTTTTTTTTTTTTTCTCCAAGACTGACCTTGCAAAGGTTGTTGGATGTAGTCTGAAAAATTGGGTTGGATTTTTAGCCTGCAGTAGAAGGTAGACGGAGGCTCTGCTGTCCTGACTTTATTGGGATCTGACGAACAGCCATCGTGTTATCTGAGTGATGAGACAGACGGGGCCTAAACATTTGAAGGCAGGGCACCTGGTTGAGCTCCTGAATCACTCCCACGTTCCTCACCATCTGAACTGGCATCACTAATTTTGTCCTTTTTTGCCACAGACAGGACTTAATTGGGGGACCCTTCACTGGTGGTGTCAACATCCATTCATTAATCAAGCAGCAATGCATTCCTCCACCTAAGTGTCAGACAGGTGTAGTGAAAAGAAAAGTTTGTTGTCGTCAGCATTTCAGCCCGATAAATGAAGCACCACGAGGCTCAGTCTTCAGCCATCTCCGATTCTCCCTGTGGCTCAAGCTGCTGATTTTCTTTGAGGCCTGGTCGGAGTGACCCATCGGGAAGAGGCAGACAAAGGGAGTGCAGGGCCTGAGACACCCAATCCTTTAGGTGTGGAGAGGACCTCCCTGCCCTACAGCTCTATCAGTGTTAGAGATTAAGTGTACATCTGACAGAGGAGCATAGGTGTCTGGATATGGAGGAGAGCATGGAAACATAAGCTTAGATAAATCACCTGTTCTGTGGGACTGGAAATAGTTTGAAAGGTGAGGTTGCTGGAGTCCGGCTCCCTGGGTGAGCTGCAATGTCTCCCAAGCAGAGTACACCACAGGGTTAAGCAACAGGCACATTGTACTCACTTAGAAGATGGTTGCTTTAGTTCCTGTATCTGTCCTGTCTGCACTGCTTTTTGCTGACCTCAGCTCTGAGTACTGACTCGGTAAACTTTACTTTTGTTTTTTTACTTCTGCCCATAAATACCAAAATTGACGTAGTCTCGGGGTCTGAAAAAAGAAGCTTATGCGACAGCTCCGTAAAGTACAATACCACCGACGGCCACAAGGGGCTGGCTCCAATAGACACTATTCAAAAAGGATTGTGAAATACAAAGTCAATAATAGTGCCATTTGCTAAATTCACTCCTTCTAATCAATGTTCTGGTGGTCCCTCAGAAAATATTTCCATAATTAATTCAATATTAATTATCAAAAAAAGACACCCAGTGAGCAGTCAGGTTTCTGCTATAGGTGGGCGGGGCATATTGTTTTCAAGCTAAATGCCTAACTGAAGGCTTCAAAGCAGCAGTTCACATACATAGCAAAAAAACATGACAACTGATGCAGTATAACCTTTTTAGACCATTTTAAATGCATAAAAAAGTCAATAACAACTTAAGTGTTGAAAATGTTTTATCCAGATTTCAGATGGAGTTAACATTAAAAAAAAAAAAAAATTATTTGAACTTTGAGCTCTTGAAAAAGTGCAAGACATAACATCAGACAACTCTATTTCATGTTTTTCTGTCAAGATTGAAAGGCAGCGCTTCCTGGCATCCTCCTTTCCTGTTCTGGAAAATAAATGTAGTTTGTCGAACTGTATACAAGTGCTGCTCTAATATGTTGAGTGATGCCCGTTTAGTTTACAGTTTAAATTTTATGCAGGGATATATATTTACCAATAGGACTGTAAAACCAGCATCTGTTTGATGTCAGTGTATTGCTGCAACTTGAATGTACCCTACCCAACATATTTGTGTCATAACCACGTGTTGTCACATGGTGGCAATGCAGCATGATCAACGATGCATGACCAGCAGCAGTGCTGTGTGTCTGCGGAGCAGAGGCTTTCATGACACAGCTGTTATACCCTTCCTTCACACTGGATGTCACTATTGGATCAGCTGTTTGTGTGAAACTGCTCTGTTGACCTTCACTTCCCCTCCCCCCATCTGTGTGCCAGGTCTGCACAGGTTTGCACCATCATGTGTTCTGACACCGAGGCATGCATGTGTGATTGAGGCTGCTACACCACCTCCTCCCTATCTCCGCTGCTGTCGTCATTCGCTCTGCATCCCTCTGTGGAGGACTCGTTGCTGTAGCCGGGGCTTTCACAACCGTAGCAGCTTCAGCATCATTTCCTCATCCTTCTCTGCAGCATCCTCTCTATCCTCATTTTTAACAAGTATCCTTGCGCACACCCCCTTTTGTCTCGGATCTCCTTCCTCCAGAATTTGTGAGCCGAATGAACCAGCTAGGCAGTCACATCCTGAGCTAGTTCACCCAGCTGCATCTCCCTCTTCCCTTCTGCTCGGCTGGGCTTGTCACCGCTACAGTCCCCCTCTCCCGTCCTCTTCACCATCATCCCCTCTCTCCGAAGCATCGTTCAGCAAAAAGCAGGCAAGCTGTCTCGCCTTCCCGTGAGAGTGTCTTTTGCCTGGGCAGCTGGTCTTCCACTGTCCCTCTGGAAGATGATCCTGTGGATGAAGACAGAGGAGATGGCCATCGGGGAGTTGCTGGAGAGACTAAGGACCGTCACCAGAAGCATTGGTAGGTGACAACAACACAGTCAAAACCAACCACAGCCCCTGGTCATTGTATTCTTGATTGTTGACGAGCGTGCATGTTTGTCTTAAACATGGATACACAGCTGATGAAATACTCTGCTAATCTGTATATGGGCACAATAAGAGACAATATTGTTCCTCTGGCTTGGTTAAATATAGACCATATGAAAGGCTAAACAAATTGGTTTATGAAGAAAAAGGTCAGATCAGTGTCGGCTACAAACCTTTTGTTTCTGTATGAAACGACACTGCATTTAATGTGATAGTGTTCGTGATGTTTCTGCCTCAAGCTAGGCTGGTATTTGGCCAGCAAGCTTTGCTTTTGTTTTACGAGACCCACATATACTTTACAGTTTATGCTTGCTGTGGAAGAATATGATATTGACCCACATTATTTGATCCTGTAAGATACGTGCTGTTGTGAAACAAGACCTGAAACTATTTATCACACAATTATGTTGAACAGTTTTCATACGCAACACTCTCTTTTTATATATATATATATAAAAAGAGAGTGTTGCGTATGAAAACTGTATGTATATATATATATATATATATATATATATGTGTGTATATATATACACACACACCAGGTTTCACGTTAAACAGCCTGTAATCTGTACAATGATGTCTGTGAAATATGAAGAAATACAGGCTGTATTATGACACAGTAGCCCACTGGCCTACTCTTTTTCAGTTAATTACCCTCTATGTGGTGTCCTGATGCGGCTCCTCTAGTCTCTTGATTTGTTGCCACTGATTAAAGGACGTATATTTCTCCTTGGCCAAGCTAATGCCACTAATAAGATTTTTCATGTTTGCTTCTGTTTGATTTTGATCCATTTATAGAGATCTCCGTTAATCCACTCACAGCCAGCACACACTCACTCTCACAAACATAAATGCGCACACGCGCATACCTCACACTTGGACAGCAAACATTTCGTTTCACGTTGATATCGTTTCATTTGGCGTCTGTGAAACCTCATTTAGAGAAATGTGTAACATCTCAGCTGTTGGTACATTATTTGTTTTTAGAGCTGTGGATGTAAAACTATGGGAGCTAAGTGAGGAGAAACAAGGTTTAGTGGTTGATTTTCTAGTAATTTTTCCCTTTGGGTGACTGATTTTTATATCTTCTAAGGTGATGAGGCTCTTGTTGGATTTTTTTTTTTTTTTTTTTTTTTTTTTAATACAGCACAGTAGGCTGTAGTTGCCTCCTCTTCTCCTTAGCACCAGAGATGGTGAAAGCATGGCAGTAGTGAGTGAGTGAGTGGGTGGACTTGGAAGGAGGAGGAGGAGGGGAACATGGCTCTGTCCAAGCTAGAGGAATGAAAATGCACAAATTTGAGCTCTGAAGATGAATTACAATGTGCGTTATTACTATGCTGAAATAAAAGTGAAAAATAGGTCATACTGTCACAATTTTCTGTTTTCATGTGCAGCTATTGAGTGTGAAACGTCAAACTTAAACAGTTGCAGAAACCCTGTCAGTGGCAGCACTCTGTTTGTTATGAGGAAATGTGACAGGAATGTGCTCTGGCAGGAGGACGGGAGTGGTAATCGGCTCAGAGAGGAGAGTCTAACACTGATCACAGAAGACAGCAGACAGGAAGGGAGAGTGAGGAAAAGAGAGATCCAGGGAAATGAAGTCAATTGAGGATGAAAAGGATTTAGCATTGTATAATCTGGCAAACTGTTCTCTTCCCCTGCACTGAAAAGGAAGCGTTGTGTTGTACAAAACGGAGTATCATTCCTTTTCCCCGGAGACGAAGTTACAAACAAACTGCTTGTGTCTCTTTTAGCTTGTCGTTTCTGACTGTCTGTGCTGTTAACATGAGTGCATATAAAATGTGCGTCCCAACCTGTGGCTCGCGTTCATTTTCTGTTGCACTGACGCAGTCCGTCCTTCAGTGCAGTCAGTGAGTGGGCAGAGCTATTTTTGAACAGCTTTTTGGAGACAGAAATAATTCATGGAGAAATAAGTCTAGCAAAAAAAAAAAAAAAAAGTATAATGTCAACCCTGCTCACCTTGCTAATTAACATTTAAAACATAAGGATTTTGGGAATTACACTTTTACAGATGTTTGATTTTAACATAAACTAAAGTATTAAATATATTAAAATATTCTTTCTGGATGAGAAAGGATTACCGAAGTGAAGTGAAGTGAGTGTCTTTCTGCAGTTGTGATCAATTTTTTTATATATTAAAAAAAAACAAAAAAAAAAAAAAACATTTATGTGGACAAACGCACATTGTGAGGACATTTAGGGTGGTCCTGACAACTTAAAATTGCAATTAGAGAGTTAAGACTTGTTTTTTTGATTATGGTTGAGGTTAGACACTAAATTGTGATTGTTTAAGTTAGGGTAAGAGACTAAGGAATACAATATGGCAATGAGAGTCCTCACAAAGTGAGTTTGTACAAACCTTCATGACAATCCATCCAATAGTTGAGACATTTCACTCAAAACCTCACAAGGTCACACTTGTTATGGTGCTTGAGGAAAGCGAGAGAATCTAAATATTCTTTTAAATATAAAATACACTTTATATAGGATTATTGAAAGATAAACATAGTTGATTACATCAGTTATGAATACCATTGTTAATTGTAGCCTCTCCTGGACTCTCTAACTGGGCGTTTGACCTACTTCCAGTTGATTTAAAGGGACTCGTACAGTTCAGTGAGTCACAGGTTTTCCAGCAGGAAAGTGTTCATCTGCAGCTGATGATGCCGGCGGCCTGTTGTTATTTATTGTGCGGTAAAAGAGACATATTATTGTTTGGGTTGTGGAGTTTTTTTTTCAGCTGATATGGCGAGTATGTGTTCACGCCTCTCTGCTCATGCGAGACTGTTTAGTTAATTCTTGCAGTTTAGCTGAGCCAAGAAGTCATTTGTATTGATTAAATGCCCCTCTGTTGTTATGTTTGAACAGAAAGCTCAACAAGGAGGCTGATGGATCAGATATGAATGTCAGACTTTTTTGTTAACACATTGCGAGTGTAAGGTTTCTTTTTACTAAGAGGTCAAAGGTTAATTTAACCTAGATGAGCTGTGCTGTTCATCCCTAAAGCCAGATGAATCAAGAAGGCCACTATTGGTGTCCAGCTTGTCAGTCATGGCCAGAAAGATTCAAGTAGCCACAGCCGAGGAGAGTGCTGCAGTAATATATAGCATTCTCCGTTTGTTTGTTTACTAGTCACTATGTATTTGACTTTTCTGTCAAACAAAATCTAACTTCTGTATCTTTTAAGAGGAATTTGAAAACTTAATGTCAAATGTTTTGTTTATCTACTCTATCTTTATATTTGTTTTTATCATATTTGTAAAGACAAATTCATGTATTTATACATAATAGTGATACTGATAAATGAATAACATCAGGCTTCTAGCCATACTAATGGCATGGCTGTATGGATGGCTGTATTTGTTTGTCTGCCATTGAATCCTAATGATTTTTCCTCTGTACAATATCACCCATACAAGGTAGACATCTGTGGTTTTTAGTAAAATGTTCTGACAGCTTTTGGACGCGCTGCGATGATTAATAATTCATTTTCCTGGCTTTTCCTCTCGCTCAGACATTGGATCAAATTGTCTAATACTTCGGTTTATAACCAAATACCTGCCAACTCGTGACATTTCCATCAACCTTAGTTTAGTGCTGATTTAGCAAATTTTAGCATCCTGAATTTAGCATGGCCTCTATTTTACGTAACCATGGTGATATTTGTGATGATCACATAAACCAGTCAATTTTGCACTATTACTTTGTAGTAAACATGTTAGCATTATCACTGTGAACATGATAACATGCTGACATTAGCCTATAGCTTAAAGCCCCGTTATGAATGAGTACAACCTCACAGAGCATCTCGCACTGCTGAAGACTCTCGTTATTTCATGTTTTTTTGTTGGTCTTTGTGGATTTTAGTGGCCTCTGTCATTGTGGGGAACAGAGGAAAGGCTGGTTGTGTGACCCTTTGTGCACTTGTTTATTTTTGTGTTCCCCACATGCAGTATATGCAAGTGTGATGTCAATGAGGGGGCAAACATGGATGAGGGGCCACAGACAAGGTAGCACACAGGAGGTGAGAGATGCCTTAAAGGAGGGATCAGACCTCATTGTTAATAAGATAGAGGAAAGATGGAGAGCTGGCAGAAAAGAGTGGATGTCACTGAATAGGGAGCCGGTGTTGTGGGTCCTGTCCCCTGCAGTCCCCTCATCAGTATGTGAGAGAGTGCAGCTCCTCTCTCATCTCTATTCTAAGCCTATAAACTGCAAACTGTTTTTTGCTTGCCAACTCTAACTGCACAACACAGCCAAACACTCACACAAAACACGCATATAAACTTAAAAGCCTGCCAGAAAATAGTCCCCTCTTCTCTCCCATCAAAGGGGACCCACTGTGTTTGCTTCTCATTTAGTGGCTACATATGACAAGCAACAGACCCTAAGCTGTTTGTGTCCACCATAAAGTTTTATGTGCTGGCCTATTTTTTTTTTTTTTTTCTGCAGCTGATTGGTTTCGGTGCAATTGTCATGCTTCTCTCCTGGTTCACCAGGAATTTAAATGCATGGAAGAATCTGAGGAGATAGAAAGAGGGAAAGAAAAGGCAGATTAGTAAAGGAGTGGCGGAATATAATTAGATTGAGCAGCAGAAGGGGATTTGTGCTCCACCGGCTGCCCTCTGCTTCTGCTCCACTCCACCCTCCTCCCCTCTCGCCCTGCCTTGGAGACCTATGCTACTCTGAGCTGTCAATAGATGCACCGGCAGCGAAGTTAGTGTGTGCATCCGACTGTGAGTGTGTGCGTTTGTGAGGCCAGACGTGGGCCCGTTCTCACCTCCGTTTGTTTCAGAGGTTGTGCAGACAGTGACTCAGCTCTTTCCGATTCTGCAGTGTGCTATTTCCTTGAGTCCCCAATGTGGCTCTGCAGAGGACAGTGAGCTTACCCTGTTTGTAGCCACTGCAGACGTCTCATCACAGGATGCACGCGAGAGCATGTCATTGTGGTCCTGAGTGACCCGGCACAGTACCACAAAGAAGGATCTTTCCCATGTCTGCTTTTGGGGGGCTGCACTTTGGGGTCTATTGGAGTGAGCAGCAGAGGTTTGACAGTGCAGCGAGAGGTCTCACTGGATGACAGAGTTCGTTTGAGTGTGTGAGACCAGCAGCCGGCTCTCATGTCTCTGCACGAGTTTCTGCGGGAGGGCGGTGAGACGTCGCACCGCATCATGAACCGGCTCAGTCATCTGATCCAGAACTTGGACATCTCTGGTCTGGGCTCTCCTTTCCCTTTCAACCCTGCCAGCCGCAAGAACTCCTGGAGAGACTGGGATGGTAAGATTGACCGAGGAAGAGCGACTGTATTGCGTGTGTCTGTGAGTGTTCATGTTTGCTTTCATACTTTATTTCCAACTTTCTTGCAGTGGAAAGTTGCACATGAGATGACTCATCTCTGCGCATGTACATACACACACGTGTGTGTTCATAATATATTGCTCTCTGATGCTCTGGCCAGAGTTGTGGAGGGCATCACGCCCAGAGCCTCACACAGAGTTTCCTGTGGGCTTCCCTTGCTCCCCACTGCACGGTTTCTGGGTCCTTGTGTGTGCAACATTTCGTGTATGTGTGAGTACGTGACTACGCAGCTCAAACAACCCCTCCAGTTTCCAACATACAGATCTGGGCAGCTGCACTGACACTTTTCCGTAGCGGTAACAGATTCTTCAGCAAATGCAGAAATTGCATTGCGCAGCACCTTACCACCAGATGAGCTGGTGCAAAGGAATGGGAACTGCTGATTAAAGCTGCTGAGTTTTCAGTTTGCTGTGCTGTCAGCCAGGTTGTGGTCACTTTGAGACTTCGGTTTCTGGTGCTTGTTTCAAAAAGGACTACTAACACGCAGTGAGAGAAGGATGGTGAGGACAACCAGGAGGAACACTTCTCAATGGGATAGTGGGATGCCAATGGTCCCGCTTAAGCCACGTGAGTCAGGTGACATATGGATGCTATTTTTGTGCGTCTTTGTGCATTTTTTTTTTCATCTAGGAAAAACTATTTTTCTGTTTTTATAGGGGTTTTTTGTAAGCTATTTTTTTTTTTACAGCATGCTGACACAGTGCATATCTTAAAACCTTTCATATTCTTCAAACGTTCACATCTTTGTTCCCGATGTAACCTTAGTTTTTGTGAGGCAGCCTCACCTCTCACCAAGGTCGTACTCAGATATTTCTGTATGCGCCGTTCCTTGATCAATGTCACTGAGTGTTCGAAGCTCTTATTTACTTACCTGGTACTTAAAGATTGTACGGTATGTGTTTGCAGATACAGGATGTGCATATATTTTGGTGTGCATGAACTAGATATATAATGCGCACATCTTGTCAGCTTTGTTTATCTGTACCTGAAGCTACGAGGTCTCAGAGGAAGATTTTCGTTTCCTTTCCTCTCTCTTCTGGTAGAGTCATTAGCCATGAATAGAATTCAAGAGAGGGATTGCTGATTTCTTTAGTTGTTTGGTTTTGTAGACTGAGGCCATTTAACGACCAGATCCTATAGTCTATAGTGTTTTGTGTGATTACTTGCATTTGTATGGTTCTCTCCCAAGAAATGAATCACAACCTCCTGGTTAACCAAAATGCAAGTGAAAAGGTGACCTGAAATGTAGGTGCTTTAAAGAAAAGAACTCCTTCCTCTAAACCGCCAACTCTTCACAGCATTTCGGACAGTGGCTTTACATTCAACTGTATGCCTGTTTGTCCTGGAAGATGTTTTCAGGAAAACACTTGAACAATTAAAACAAACATTTTGGACAGTGTATTTGGATGGGGACCCAGTAAGAGATGATGTCCTTGCTGTGGTTGTTTTTTTGGAGTTGTTATTGGCAAGGACTGCAGTGCTGAGGGAATTTTGCCATACCACAATGGGAGAAAAAGATATATCCATTTCTTGCATCTTCTTAGTGTTCATCCATCTTTTACTTGCATTTTGTGCAGACAGCAGCCAAATTCCTGATGGATACATCTGAGACAGAGAAAGTCTGTTTAATAGACTAGCTGCTTCAGGGTCACTCTTCACTTACTGGTTTTATGTGAATTGATGTCTCTAAATTATATTGTGAGTTTATGTATTAGTCAGTCCCTTTGTTTGATCGTCATGCTCACCTTAAGTTGTGTAATTCTCTAGTCTAATGGCTTCGGCTTTTATCGCTGAAGGTTTATGACACTGATGACCTCATGCATGCCTTAGGTCGTAGAGCAAACACACGGGAAACACCCCGCAAACACTTGCAACTCACCCACACTCATGCACACACATGCAGATGCAGGCGTTCACACATTTTACATAAACACGTCTTGCTCAACCCTTCTAGCACCACTGGATGTCTTGACTGAAAGTGTATCTTTCACACAGCTCATTGAAATGGAATCTAAATTGCCACATTCTGTTAAGAAACAGTGTCTCTCTTTGAGAGGTCTCGTTAGAATAAAGTCTTTCAGTAAGTTTGTAAGAATGGGGTCTTTTGAGTGGAGTAAACAAGAAAAGAGGCTTTCAATGGATACAGTCAGTGAATGGTTAAATGGGGATGCAGGCAGTGTTTGAATGGCTGGTCAGAATGGAGGCTTTGTACTTTGGGTCCACATCTCCTGAGATAAGGCAGACGAGGATCCCGGTTTTGTTGGACCAGGTAAATGAGTGCTGGGACCTGCAGTACCTACATGACACAACATACTGCAGCATAACATCACGTATCCTGCACAACTTTTTCCTCTTCCTGATTTACGACTGGATTCTTTTTAGAGTTCAGACTCATTTATCAGCCAGGTGGAGGCATTGTTTCTGAGCTGGTGGCACTCGGGTAATTGCCCTTTTAGGGGAGTTGGTCAAGGAGGGAGGGTGGGGTCGAGCACTACACTGTGGCTTTTGTACACAGGGAAGGTAACCCGAGTTTGCAATGGGAAGTCCTCTCAGTTACTGACTGATGTCCGCAGGCTGTGGAGCACCTGCAGCCTGACAGGGAGCGAGGAGGCTGAATGTAGAGTTCGCAGGAAAGGTGGAGTCAGAATGAGAGGGAAATTGTTTCTGCGATACCTTTTGCAAAGCTACATGGAACAAATGTTGCAGAAGAGGAGTGAAAGAGATGACTGGGACAGGAGGGTGGGAGGAGAGGAGATGGCAGATTCAGGCTCCTTGATGGAGGAGGATGTTGAGGTTGAGCTCGGATCTGGGTTTTGCATGAAAACAGACTCGGAGGTGACTCTGGCAGGACAGCTGGTTGTACATTCAGACGAATGCCCCGACAGAGAGGAGTTGGACAGGTTTGTGATTACAGGACACACAGATATTCTGCTTGATAGTAAGGAGCAAAGAGAAGAGAGCAAAGGAGGAGATCGAGGGAGTCAAACTCAAGAGGAAGGTGAGATAGAGGCTAATTCAGGGCCAGTAGAGAATGATGAGGATGAATCGGAGATGAAAGTAGAGATGGCTGATCAGACTGAGGAGAGTGAGGACGAAGAGATGGAGGGAGCATTGGAAATGTGTTTGGGGCCAGGAGAGGAGAGAGGGGTTCATGTACGGATCGCTCTTGAGGAGGTGGAAAGTTACTACAGATTTTCCCGCCGCTGCCACTGGCTGTGTGGTAGGTGTCAGATGTTCTTTCTCTGATGGTTTTTTTTTTTTTTTTTACAGCTTATTCCTGTATCACATTAATTCAAGCAGAGGTTCTGTTATCTTGCCACCACACCTTCCACTTTTCAACATCCGTTTCAGTTCACCTTTCACAGTTTCGCACAATGAATATGTTTGTTATTTTAAAATCTATTACGAGAAGAGAAATAAAAGATAAACTTGGTAAATCACAGAGGAATCAGATGCTATATGTCCATTTGTGTCCTGTGTTGTGCATACATGTGGGATGTGGCAATAACATCAGCAGTGATGCATTACTTAACCGTGGATAAATGAATTAATGTCCTTGATGAGCAGAGGTGGAGCAGAGAAGCCTGTAAACTGTTTTTGATGGACTGTTTTAGAGGCATTATAATATTTTGCACATGCGTTTTTTTATTCATTTCTACAGAAGGATTACATATTTTCTACTTCTATCCAGTTGTGTTCAGGCTGCATCTTAGTTCTTTAATTATTTGTTCAATCAGCACAATTGCCAATCACCACCCTCACCCTGTTCATCTGAAACCTCTGACCTTTTGGCTTCCTTCATATTACACAGACTTATCTGTCACTGGTCAGACATTTGCTTTATCTCTGCTTCTCTCACTATAAGCCCCTTATTCCCCTTTGGTGCCCTCCCCCACCTCTGTGCCCTGCCCATTCCCCCCCAAATCTGGACGGTTTATTTAGATATTTTTATAGTAATTTTACATTCATTTTAAGAGAAACAAAGAAGGGCAGGAAGCACACAGAGAAAAGACTTAAATATTAGATGTGAAAAAACAAAAATAATTGACTGTTTTGTTGTTTATAGTTTTGTTTTTTGGGGGTTTTGTTTACCTTTGTGGTGAACAAGGATTTCAGTCCTCTGGTCTAGTCCTGTTTAATCCGTGTCAGTAGTGATAGGTGGTTCAGGTGTGTGACTGTGACCCACTAACATTTGACTCGTCACACACGAGCGTGAGTGGACACTAATCTCAGTCGTTAAGCCTTTTAAAGAACATTACTGCCTCAACCAGCATACGCGGGTGTGTGTTTACGAGGGAGTAATGTTTGTTTAGGTTGTGTATTTTCTAAATAATAAGAGTTTATCTATCACAAAATAGCAGAAAAAGTGTTTTAATAATGTCAAAGTCCAATTGTCGTTTTCAGTACAAGATTTCAGCAGCAACTATTTCAGTATTTTCTATTTATCTATCACGTCGTGCAATGTCAAAATAAACATCAAAAATAGTTTGAACTTTCATCGTCGGTGAGCTTCATCATTTTTGTTTTCATGTTGC
Source organism: Embiotoca jacksoni (assembly GCF_022577435.1). Taxonomy (NCBI): domain Eukaryota; kingdom Metazoa; phylum Chordata; class Actinopteri; family Embiotocidae; genus Embiotoca; species Embiotoca jacksoni. The sequence continues at coordinate 5,266,077 of NW_027185340.1, forward strand.
GGGGATGTGTAAGACATTTCTGGTCTGTTACTTTCACAGTACTTTTACACGGTTTCACAGTCTTTTGTGAGAAATACAGTAGTATATGATACTGGCCTACATTCAGGTGGCCCGGAGGGCTTTTACAGTTGTATTATTGGAAACACTGAGTGTAAGTATGAAAGGGAATGAAGAAGTGAAGAATACTAAGAATATCTTGTGGATATTATGTATACAGTCAAGCCAAGTCTTATTTATATCTCTAATTTAAACACATCATACGTGCTGCCCAAACGAATTAAAACAAATTACGTCATCAAATAAGAAAATAGTTATTCCGAACAAAATCAAAATACATTTAAAGACAAAAATTTTAAGAAATTTGATGAAACCCAAAGAACACAAGTAAGTATACACAAGCAGTCATTAATACTGTGAAAAATTAAAATTGGGGCTACTTTGGAAAGGCCAGTGAGAAGAGGTTAAGAGTATAAAAACAAAAAAAGTTACAGTAAAAGAGGGTTGAAGCTCAAATGGGGCTTTCAGGAGGGGATTTTTCAGTAACAGAATAGCCTCACTCTGGAAACAAAGTGGAGCTATTGCTGGGCTAGGTGGGGGGTTGGTTTTGATTTGATATGTGTGGGAGTTTCAGAGGGCAGGGTGTGGCTGGCAGAGTGAGTGAGGCCGGGTCGGAAAAGTGGAAACTGTCAAAGGTTTCTGTGTGAACTTGAGTACATAAGGAGCGTGTGAGCAGCTGGGAGCGCTTTGCAGTTGGCTAGACGGCCACGTTGCTTTGTGTCCAAACACCTCAGGGCAGCGCTGGCCATTATCAACTCACCAGCTCGGCTTTACCAAGTTACAAACATCACAGATGCTCATTTATCTGGTCTCATTTCCTCTTGCCTGCCTTCTGTTGAGGAGACTTTGGGGCACAAACACCCTTGCTTGAGGTTAATTTGAGCGAAAACAGGAAAAGGAAGTTGTGTCTCAATTGAATCTGGAGATATCTGTCAGTAGTTCCTAATCAATAGCTGTTAACTACAAATGTCTTTGAAATTGTGTCAAATTAGTGATGAAGAAGGCCAACAATGATCCTTTTTTTTCTTGTAATAAGTGAAGAGTCAAAACACTGATGCTTTTTCAGGTGAGATGATTTTCCTGAAAACTAAAACAGACACAGTCCCTGAGAGAGATCAGTAATATTTTTCCAGCTATAGATCAGGTTTTTAATATATAACAAAAGAATTAGTGCAACCTCTAACGTATCGCAAACAGACGTATTTCTACTAGAGAAGAAGAAACAGACTGCTGTAAATGTTAAATGTGATTGATTAACATCCCAGGTCATGATGGATTAGATGACATTTTAATCCCAGGTTTGTTGCCAATTTGATTATCTGTTTCTGTATAATATTAACAATTTACTAAACACAGTGTGCATGTGTGTCTGTCCCTGTACATGGTAGATTAGTGTAATCTATGTGTCATCCTTAGAGGTCCCCTGCCGTCATAGAAGATTTAAAACCACCTGCTTCAGTAACCGGAGGCTGTTTAGGACTGTTAGTAATAAACTTAACAAAGGGTCTGCAAGGTCACCAAGATCTCTATCATTATGACTATTAATGTTTCTTCCTCTCACAGTGATATCATAAACAACCCTGAAAACCTGTTTTTGTCAATCAGCCTCTTATTGATCAGCTTCGTAGAGGTTCTATGAGTGCAAAATTGTGTCGGACAGTTGTGGTTGTTTTACATGAAGGATTTCTGTTAATGCTGCTTTCTCAGAGCTCTTTTTTACTGGTTTGAAGTCCTCTGGTCTTCATTTTGAAAAAGGGTAATCTCATTTATTTTCATGCACCACTCAGGATTCAGCATTGTTTTAATTTGAGTCGGATGACAGTTTGCTTGTGCCGCCAGCACTGTAGGTGACAATGCTTTCAAATATAAAGCTACAAATCATTTTTATTTATCAGTTAAGGCATAAAAACTGCAATAATATGAAAAAACTAATAATTTGGCCATATCTCTTTTACAGAAGGGCTCACTCTTCATGTACCTGAAAATAGACTCTGGTTGGACATTTGTGGTCGTTGTTTATTGCTGCAGTAGGAAAGTAAAAGAATCTCAACATCTAAAAAGCTTAAAACTTAAATATTTAGTGGTCGTTGCTGGTTCAGAGTTAAACAGGAGCTGCTTGATCCTCTTTAACAAAAACTTTAAAAAGCAATGAACATGTCAAATCATGAATATTCATAAGCTGATTATCATCTAATGATTCACCAACTTCTCTTGAAGAACCTCCCAGTCTTTTCTCTTGTAACTCAGTTATAAATCCTCTAATTATCATTATTTAGGAACTACCTATTAACGATTCAATTATCAGGTCGTCCCTCACTCATTCGCCACTTGACACACTTAACGTTTTTTGTTTGTCTGAGATTAATTTATTGTTTTGCATGACATTAAGCTCTTGTTACAACAGATGCACTTATTAGTCAATTTGGACAAAGGAATCTGCAAAATTATTTTATAAAGTTTTTCAAATATTCACTGGTAGGTAGAAAAGCTGTCAAAAGCTCAATAAAATGAATAATAATGTCTTGGATAGTAATGTGAAGAGACTTGTGGTGTACAGTAGTCAATGGGGTCGTGCATACAAAGACTCCACTGTGTTCCCTGAAGTCTCCCAATCAGCTAAAACCTTTGATTGATGAGAAGACAAAGTTTAAAGGTGGCAGGAGACTGTAAACATCAGACTAAAAGGACACACCTGAGAGAGTGCTGTCAACAAATGGTTTAAGAGTGTGTGCAAGACAAAGAGAGAGAGAGAGAGAGATGGCAAGCAAGCAATGTATGTCAGTGTAGTGACACCCTACAGTGAAGTCACCTGATACCTGGATGTTTCACTGCCAAACAAAGAGGAACAGTAAGACTTTTTGGTTTGTTTAAGGAGGGCTCAAAGTAAAGGGAGTGAACCTGTGAAGAGACGCAGACACTCATCTTAACGTACACGACACAGAAGGGAACAGTGTAGGATATTTTCTAATGGACCGACTGCTCCAGTTAGTATGAAGACCGACTAGGTGGACATGTTTGGGGCCAGTGTCACCGCCTCGGTGGATGTCACAGGACAGGTACTTTGCCATACAAGGAAAGGTCTTGGGACGGACCGTATTCTCATGCGTTTTGTCTGTTTAGTTCTTGATATCCTTCCTCTATCTCTCGTCAACTGTTTTTTTGTGTGTATTTATTTTAGACTGTCTCGTGTTCTTCAGTTGACCTCATTGTCACGTGTGTCGCAAATAATAAACTATTACTTTTGCAGTGTGACATTGACGGGGTGAGTCAGAGTGGATTGCTTTGAGAAAATGAAGTAAACAAAGTCAATATTGCTCTTGAATGTTACTTCAACATGCGTATTTGTGTTTGCATCCACATTTACAGTAAACTCCCTACCTGTAATCTTCGGGCTTTTCTGTTCCCTCGTCATCATTTTTCTCATCATTTTCACCTGCAGTAACAGACATTTGGCCCATTTTACCTGAAGTACAGCGTCATCATGCAGTCTGTGCTTAGTCATTGGTGCTTTTACAAATAAGAAGCCAATGCTTCTTAATATTTTATGTTCTTCTGTGTTCATGTACTGTCTCTTAGCTTTGATGACATACACCCAGCGGTGGGAGGTAGATATAAAATATGCGGGCATCTATAGACATACTCTTGTGGCCAGTAACTGAGGAAATGTTATTCAGGGTTGAATGACCTACTTTATATATATGCCACAGCTGTAAACAGACAGTAAAGTGAATTTGGAGTTGTATTCACCTTGAATATTGTGAAATTATACATTTAGCTAGATGACGTAAAGGATAGATTTTGTAAGAGACATACAGTAGAGTGCTAGCTGTAGTAAAGCAGTGCTTCATCATGTTTATTGTATTGATCTGTTTTGCCCTTTGCTGTCTCTGTTTCAAGTTGAACTGTGGCCAGTTTTTCTTTTTCTTTTTTTTTTCTTTTTTTACCACAAAGCCTCTGAAAACCTGGTTTCAAAACTTATGTATTTCTCTTCAACATTAATTCAGTATTTCTGACTAGCTAAGCTAAGCGGGAAATTTTAGGAAGATAAACCTAATGTTTAAATATTAAAATTAACGATTTAAAAGTACAATCTGTTTCATAAAGACTGTGTGGATTTGCTTTGCTCAGATTTCATTACGGGTGACCATGGTATCTTCAGCATCAACCCCACAACTGCCATCAGATTCTTATTTGGTTATTGCTAAATCCTTATGGGTGCCTTTTCCCTCACTGAGCTCTGCCCACTTCAAACCACAGAGAGGAACTGAGAAAAAGAAAAACACAGAAACTCTCGTGAAATCATCAAAACTGTTCAAAGTTCAGCAGAAACTGGTTTGTTAATGTATACACTACTCGTACTGTATTGAGAGGATGATTAAGGACTTTTTTTTTTCAGGGACTTTCATGCATATTCATGAGGGCTAACAGCTGACGGACTCAGATGTTTGTATGCATTTGCCATATTTATTTCATCTGTATCTCCCTGCTTTAATGAGACCATAATATAAATTGACCTGCTGTATAACTGTATGTCATTATAGTATCATTTACATTTCTCTACAGTCTGCAACCGTTCCACGTAGTCTCTGGCTAGCCAACTCCCCAACCTCCCATTTGATCTCTGGTATAAACAGTCTCTCCAACTGGGGGATTGAACCTTTTAATCAGATTATCTTAATCCGTATAAAGGGAGTGCATGCGGGGTTGAGAGCTGTTAATAAAGCTTATCAATTTATCAAAACTGTGTAATCTACAGTAGAACAGACTTGTGAAATGACTTTTCTTTGATCATAAAGTACTGTAGATATTACTGTATTGGTATTTTTTTTTGTGGGAAATGTCAGATTGAAGTTTAATTCAGCCCTTAAAAATAATTTGACAATGGATCTCTATATATATATATATTGTATGTATAACTTGGTTATGTGTGAAAATGGCAGATTGATTATTATAAAGTGACAGTTTAAAATTTATACTTAAAGTGAAAGGACTGTGAGTGTGTCAAACTCTACATCTTCAGCTCAGATGCTTTACTGATATTTGACTTTTTTTTTCCCAGATGAGATCATGCAGCTGGACAGCTGTCCCCTACATGCTGCTGACATCACCCCCGACCTTAAGAAGCAGTTTGCCTTTCTATCAGGTGATGTTTTATGTGTTTTTTTTATCCTGTCGTTTTGCTTGGATTAAGGGGAATGTGTGGTTCTATTTTTCGAATGTTGTTTTTGCTTATTACCTAATACCTGGAATCAGTATTTATTTATATTCGATCTTTTCCACTTTGTATTTGCATTGTTCAGCCGAACGGTTTTCCCAGAGCAGTTATGATTTGCTATTCAAATGTCACCGTCATCCTCTTCCTCTTCACTGTTTGCCAGTTTTGGGCGTGGATACCAGCTGCCTTATCGCCACTGTTACCTGATCTATATTTCATTCACAGATGAAGCCAGTACTGTGTTTATGGCACCTATTCTGTCCAATCCCTGCAGTCATATAAAAAACTGTCCTCTCCACATGTGGCAGAGATGACCTTGTGGCAGCAGTGTCGGAAACCATTTTGCAGACAAAGATCTGAGCAGACGTTGAAACCATGACTGTGCACTTGCTGTTGCTATAGTGATTAGAGAAGAAAAGGCAGACAGATTGATATTCCAGGCACATGCGCTGACAGAGCAGCTGTTTCCCACAGGGAGGGAGATAGTGTGTGTGTGTGGTGAGAGAGAGGTGAGGTTGTCGATGTCAACATCAATCATTGTGTGCAAACACAGCAGCATCTCTCCATCTCACACTTCACTTTCTAATTCCATCCTGAATCATTGTGTAAACATGTTGAATCTTATAACATATGTCCTCAGTCGCCGTATTAATGTCAGTGAGGAACACAGGACTTTCTGATGTTTGATCCGCAGTGGGAGGGGCCTCTGCTGAGAAAAATTATGACATATACTTCTGTGCATTAATCAGGATTTACCAATATTTTAATCAGAATCTTTTTAGAATGGACTAGACCAGACTCTTCTAATTAATTACTAAAATGTTTTTGTGTTGTCATGAATTACTGTAGTAAAGTGGTAACATAATGATATAATGTTTTTTTTTTTACTAATAACCATTTCATTTTGACTTTTTTTTTATGTCAACTATCGACACTAGCGAGGAGCCTTATAATCAATTCACTGTGTTGGAAAAAGATACACGTTTGTCAAACCAGTGGCATTTTCAGTGTTGTTGTTTTAAAAGGGAGAGTCTGAGACTGTATCATTTGTCATGATGGATATTGTAATTCTGTCTCTACAGCTTCCACTCATCTTAATACAGCTGTAACATCAGTGCCCCCATCTGGCCAGAGTTTCTTCTGTACTCTCTTTTTTTTTTTATCCTAACTGTAATACATGAACATGAACGATCCTTCAGACTGAGTGCATAAAAGCTATGACAAAGTCTGGTGGTATCAATTTCTCTGTCTCGCATACTATACTATCTTATATTTTGAAAGCTCCGCTGATATCTAAAGTTCCAAAGAAGATGAATACAAAGTAATTCTTCTCAAATAGATTTACATTAATGTGGAAAGTTAAAGTGTTTCTCTTTTTTTCCTTTTTCTTAGGAGGTAGAGGAGATAATGGCAGCCCCATCATTGTGTTCCCAGAATTCCCTGCGTTTGGGGAGATCACGGACTGCGAGTTTCACAACGTGCTGACCTACCTGACGAGTGTGCCCAGGTAACGTCCACTGCTGACATGCAAACTCAAACGCATGAATCTTCACACATACCCTCACCTCTTGTATCGCCACCTGCATCTTATTTCATACCCTACCGTACCTACACCCCCTTTTCTGGACATGTTCCCATTTCTTCCTGGTGTCACCATCACCTTGTTTTCCTCTGCAGCTGCTCCTGAACCTTAAAATGGTGTGTGTATGAAGTCTGCCAGCAGGTGGCAGTTTCTACTTTAATCACAGCCTCACTTTGGATTTACTCAGTGAGTGGGTTTCCTGTAGTAATAAAATGGCCAATAAATATTAAGGGTCTTAATTAGTCTTTTGCAGATCATCCTTGTTCCATATGGGCAAAACAGATGAGACAAGGGGGGGAAATGAATATGTCCCTCCTTTCCTTCAAATATCCCCTCAAACAATCATCACATCCATGTTTTCTTAGTTGTTTTTTTTCTTTTTCTTTATTTGATGTTGTCATCACACTTTATTCTTTCAGTTTCTTGATTTAGTTCTCCCTCCTGTCTGTACCCTTCCTTCATCTTGCCCGGATGTCAAAGTGAGTAAAAATAGCTGCTGCAGTCATTTGGACTGGCTGAATCTGAATAATGCATACAGCTGAGCAGAGCTGTGTTTGCATCTGTATTATGTGTTTGCAGGCCTTTACATAAGCTATCAGTATATAACATGTTTTGTTTTGTTTCCAGCCTACATTTTGTTTTGATATTTTTTTTTTACGGGCTCTACATCTGTTGTAAATTCACCTCCTTTTTGGTCTGTCGGTCTGATTATTATCGGTTAACTGAGGGTCACCTACAAGGGTGAGATGTTGTTGAGCCTCAAGCTGTTGTAATCACGCAGACAGATGGCTGGAGCTACCTGAGGGACTCACACCCCCGACAGAGCGCTCTAAATCCAGGGGCAAATGTCCTACATGTGTGTATCATGACCTCGAACAGCAGCGTGTTTGAAACGAATACCTTTGAATCAATAGTAACAGCAGACAAAATTCCTAATGTTGATTTTCTCATACCATACATGTTCATGCTTTTTATGTTTTAAGTACTGAACTAGTTTCAGTCTTGTCATCTGAGTTTTAGGATCCTAATTTATAAAATTTTGACTTTGCATAGACAGACACTAAATTGGTAAATTAAATGATTTGATAGGTGTGTTTCCTTTAATCTGCCCTTGGCTTTGCATGTGGATGCACACATGGATCTAGTTTTGCTGATTGGTTTTATGTTAAATAAATCCAGTTGACACAAAGATATTTAACCAGAAATTAAATACATCCTGCCCTCATGGTTACTTGATCCTACTTTAATTTAATATATCATCGCTCTTATAGTCCGACTAATTCCTCTGCTGTGCTCAGTACCATAGAGGAAGGAGAGGGTGCAGCAGGATGTGTGTTGCTATGTCTGCATATGCTGCCAGCATATTTCCCTCATCACTGCATTACCATTAGGCAAAGCTTTTTCACAGCTCAACACACAGCTCGCGGTGCTTCTACACACTTTGTCCGGAGAAATCCAATTATTATTAGGACACTCAAGCATGTGCAGCTGCAGCCTCACCAGCCAGTATACGAATATTTCAATTAAACAGTTTATACGCGTGTCTATTTGAAGTACAATATGATAACTATTCAAAACATGGTATGATTTACAATGACAGTTTGTCCAGTTAAATCATTTTAAAAATTCAAAATCATCTTCAGCTCCAAAACCTAAATTAGAAATTATTGCTTATACTGTATTTATATATAATGTAAATACTGAATTGGTCTCAGAATTGAATCCGCAAATGTGCCAGCCCTACATAACCTACAACAGTTTGGGTCATTGCTGTTATGTGGAAGCTGCAGAGCATCATTTCATTCTTTCTCAACCTCTGGCACTGTATGTTCAGCATAAACCACCCTCTCATCTCAGCAGTCGTAAATGTCTTCCTGGCAAAAAAAGCTTGTGTCCCACTCCTCCACCCCTTCCCCCTCCTCCTTGTCCTCGGCAGCTGAGATGTAAAGCTGTTTGTGTTTTGAAAGCCCCAGTGGCTGAGAGAGTGCAGATGATTGGGTGCAGGGCTGAGAAGTGAGGAGGGCTGAAGAACTGAAGAAGAGAAAAGCGACAGAAAATATAAACCAAAACCGGATGAGAAGTGCAACTGTAAATGCAAATGTTGCAGTGAGAGAGAGTGAGAAAGAGAGAGAGCAAATAGGAGAGGCAGACAGGATAAACATGCAGGTATTTACCTAATAACTGAAACCTCATAGTCCATGCTGACAGTAACATCCTCTTTGGGCCTGTTCCCCCTCCCACATCTATTAAGATCTGCTGATTGGCCACCAGAGTTGCCCATTACTTTGCACCCCTTTTGTGATTGGCTCGTGTCCCAGCAGCTCCCCTGTCTCATTGGACAGTTTACAGATGCAGTGTGGGGGGGTGCAGAGGCTGGATTTTGTGATGGTCTTGAAGCATTTGGCTTCTTTTGCTTCAAACCACACAGCACACTGGGATCTGCCTCATCCACTGTGTCCTTTTGTTTTGCCTTCAATGTTGCAAGGATGGCTCTTTTTTTACTCCTGCCACCCTGTCTGTGCAGTTAATAGTTGCAAAATGGCGGATATGAAAACAAATACTTGAGGATTACTGGGATATTTCTGCATAAAAGGTAATGACAGCTACTCATGTACACCTATGCTGCGGATGCATCATGTTTTCAGGTATACATACGGGGGTTCTGCTGGTGAGCTGCACTTGTGGTTGCCGGTGTGTAAAGCCTGTAGCCCTCCTCTCTCCTGGGACCACAGAGGACAGCAGGGGAAGAGGGGGAGCAGGGAGAGAACTGAGTGCTGGAGGATGATGGCCAAGAAATCTGGAGGTGCTTCACAGCATCTCATTTTATGGGCTGCACCAGCTGTCTAAGAAGATAAAGGGCAGCATAACATAACCGCAAAGCTGTGAACGAGCACTTGGATTTTCTACTGTCACATAGGAAACCATTTCTATGTAGTTTTTTTCTTTGAGCTCCTGTTTTAACTGAGGATTCCCTACTTTTCGGTTCTGTGTGGAGTAATTACGTTGTAGTAGAGACTTTCTCTTTGTAAAAATCGCTGGGATCACCTCATTGTTCACAGTGCTGTTCAATTCCAAAACATTAAACTGCGAGGATCTCTGTTTAGTTTGTGTTAAATGGGTTGCCTCATTTTGTTTTCCAGCTTGTCGTCTACAGGCGTGGGTTTCATCCTGGTCATTGATCGCCGGCAAGACCGATGGGCGGCTGTCAAGGGGACCCTGCTTCGTATTGCAGTAAGTTTGTTTTTGCGTCTTAGCATGCACTTACTTTCTGTCTGGATTGTCTGGGATTCTCTGTGGGAGAGAAACTGCCTTTTTTTTTTTTTTATCAGATATTGGAGTGAGAGGACCAGGGATTTAGAGGCATTGGAGGAATCCCATCTCCCTTTCACAGCTTCACCACAAACATAACTCCCACCTCTCACCCTGGGGGGCTGATATGAGCCAACACCATCCTTAAAGTCTCTCATATCACCATCACAGCACGCCATGTGTTTCCATAGCTACAGGGGAAAATAAATAGTCACAGGCCAAAAAGACAGAAGGAGATTATGTTTCTTTTGTTCACACATTCATTTAAATATCTCACTCATCATCACACTTGAAATTGATTTTATGTTACAGTCTCACTTTTAAATCATAAATAAATCAGTTTAAATAATGACTCACTTACATGAATGGATACTTTTTTTCTGCACTACAAACAGCTGCTGCACACTATCTCCCTCTTTCTATCACCTCTTTCATCACTTCAGCACCTTCTTCTGAGATGGAGAACTCGCACGAGTCTTGTCATTCAGATTGCTGAATGAGGGAAATGCAGGTTCGGAGCATCAGAAATAATCAGGGTTCTGCGTTTTATTGCTTTTCTCAGTGGTTCCAGGCTTTTCTTGATGACAATGAGCCAGACTGTCTCTATGTTCATCTGGTTTTTTTTGTGATTTCTATAGGGAGGTGATGAAGAACTGGCAGCCCTCAGTAGTGTGTCTGCGGGGGGTTTGGAGTGGGGGTAGTGGTACAGGGATCACCCTCTCACACGATCTCCTTCTGCAAATTGCTTTTTGGGCCTAAAACAATGGGCTGTTGACGAACACCTAGATTCATACATTTGGAGCTTATTTATATCGACATTGGACTTCTATTACCTGCCAGTGTGCTACAGAAATGTCTATTTTTTTTCTGCTATACTGAAAGCAAAAGAATATTTACATCGTTAAGATATTTTTTGAGGGCAAAAATGTTAAAGTAGCCTCTAAATATAATAGCCCTGCTCAGGGTTGAACAGATCCTCACGTCTCTCAATAATATAACAACAAAAAGACACCGATATGAAAAGATGAAATGTCTGACGGAGGGAACGATAGATGAATATCACCACCCACCGTCTCCAGAGACATGGGAGACCCACTCAGTCATTTCAAATTAAATCAAGCTTTATTAATCCCAGAAGGGGGACTTTTACAGGTTGACAGGCCAGTAATAGGGGGCATTCTGTCAGCCCTGCAATAATGTCCTGTTTGGAGTGAATCAGTCAGGCTGCTAAATACATGATGATGAAAACTGGTAGTATCTGTCTGTAGTAGAGAGGATGTTTAGTCAGCGTGTGCGTGTGCGAGGACGAGTAGACCTGTCTGAGCGAGCAAATGAGCCTGTTTATCTTGTCGAATGATGCTCTTTGTCTTTTTGTGTGTATGTACATGAGCACATTTGTGTACATATGGGGTTGTGGTGTGTGAATGGGGGTCAGTGTGTTTTCAGGGAAAGCTACACATTGCAGTGCTGAGTTAGATCTGATGACAGACAGTGTTTATAGACTGGTCCTGATTAAATCTATGGTCAGACTGTCAGTCACTAAAGCTTGTCATTTATCTGGCTCCTCTGTGAGGCCTGTGTGTGTGTGTATTTGCCATTGACAAAGAACAAAGAACAACTAGACCATGACTCTGACTGCCAGTGACCACAGATCTGAGCAGCATGGTTGAATGGTTAGAAGCCACATTATAAAAGAGTAACACTGGACGTATTAAAACCCCTAGAAAGACAAAAAACATAACTCCGTAGCTCTTAGCCCATAAGCCTGTTAATTCCTACAGAAGATGTCAATATTTAGTTTAGTCATTAAAACAGTTTCATCTTTTAAAAAAGGCAAAATGTTGTAAAAAAAAAAAAGCTGGATGCTGTAGTTTTAGTTGTTGTTTTATTTCTGTGCATTGCTCAAGCAGGAATAAAATGTGCATCAGTTGGACTATTTCAGCTGTATATCTGATGCATTAGTGAGGATTTACAACAGCAGAAACTTGTACAAAAGAAACTACAGTGCCCATGTTCACTGCTTCATTGTTGTCTTTGGACAAGATCAATTAGGATCAGATATTAATTTGGATTTTTTTTTTTTTCCTTTGGATTTGGCGATGGTAAAAAAAATATCGAATCTAGCCAGACTTATTTTTTAAAAGGTCTGTTTCTGACTTCGCTACACAACGTTCACATATCCATTAATCATAAAGACACACACAATAATAGCTCTGTCTTTGTTGAATAGTACCATCTACTACTCGCATGCCTAAAAAAAACGTGCATGTTCCACAGATTGTGGATTGTTTAGCCCCTCGAAACAGTTATCTCCCTTCTTCCAGCAGGTCAGCGAGGACAAACACTGATTTGATTTATTAATTCCATTAGCAGCTCCTTTCCCAAGAGATTTTTATTAACAATGTATCCACTGTCTCTTCTGCTTAGACCAGCATTCCCCAACTCACTCGGGGACGACGACCAATCAGGCGAACCGTCCATTTAGGTCATTAGCTAATTAAAGCTGTATTAACAATAGTATTTCCTCAGGAGGAGAGATCAGTGTCTACCCTCGACCATCACCCGACTGCTTTCACAGCAGTCCGCAGTCTGTCAATGGGTGTCAATCATGACATTTTAATTGGCATTTTATTCTCTCTGTTGGCTGAGCTGAATATGTGATGGATATGAAGAGGATGCATGTGGATGCTCTGAGCGAGATGTGCTTCCAGAGTTTGTTCTTCCTTTTCATGTACAAAAAAAAATGGTCAAGTCATTTTTATTCATAATATATATGGCACAAACTGACAAATTATAAGTTTCTCTGAAATGGTTTTACAGTCTGTATATCACGTAGCCCTGAGTCGAACAGGAAATGCCCATTAAATCAGGAAAATAAAGGGAAGATCTGAAGGAGGAATTACATGTAAAGATGTCAACTAGATGTCGTGTGTAAAGAGCTGGCAGAAATTAGTAAATGTGTAAAGACAGAACCTGAATTCATGTGCTTGCACACATGTATGCAGATTCCTTCTCCCCCATTATTGATGCAGAGGCATCTCGGGGACATCAAGATTAATGTCCCTGTCACAATGGTGCCCACCAACCCCCCCTCTTTCTCTCGTGCTCCACAAGCTTCTTCACATGCTTGTATGTGTTTGAGTAAGATTTTTCACATGGGAGATAAAAGGAGATACAAAAGGAAAGAATAATGCAGGCTGTCAGCAGACAGAACATGTCCTGCTGAGCGGTGATGTATAATTGACTCGGGGTGGAGGAGGATCCTGTCTGCTCTCTTATGTAAGTGACGGTCTGCGCCTCATTTCTGATTTTAGGGCTCCTTCCCAGGGAACCTCCAGCTGGTTCTGGTTCTGAGGCCCACCACCCTCCTGCAGCGCACGCTCTCCGACATCCTCTTCAAGTTCAACAAGGATGAATTCAAGATGAAGGTCCCGGTGCGTAGAAACACTGTATTTTCATAAGTGACTTATGCTCCGCCCTCTGTGGCTCTGAGTTCAGACCGCTGGTAACGAGGTCAACAAACAAAAACATTTTGAAGAAATGTGATTTCTAGAGGAAGACAGTAAATATATGTATGTAATAGTATGTTTGTCTCTCAGGTGATCATGCTGAGCTCTATAACTGAGCTGCACTCCTATATCGACCGCACCCAACTGACCCACGAACTGGGGGGAACGCAGGATTACTGCCATGAGAAGTGGATCTCACACCGCACTGTATGTACACAATACCTTTTACTCACCATGACACTTTTCCAAACGGCCACTAGTTACCTTATAAATAAGACAAATTAATACTTACAGACATTAAATGAGTGTGCGTAAATTATACCAAAAATGAATCTGATGAAAATAAAAAGGAGACGGAATTGTTATGTAGAAGGGGCGTATTTAATAGTGATTACCTTGTTTAAACGTCTTCTATGTCTCTATTGCTACTTGAAACCCTCCATAAAAATGTTGCAACACAAAGTACTGGGCAGAGTAGGGTATTACATGGTACACTGCATCAGCATCAGCTGAATCTAAAGAATGGAGCAGCTGCAAATGTGTCACTTTCTTGTTTCTCATCAAGCATGCTGGAAATCTTTGTTTTGCATGCAGGCTATTGAAGGTTTTGCGTTGATGGTAAAGAAAACTGCTCAGACCCTGCAGTCATTTGGGACCGAGCTGGCAGAAACTGAACTCCCAAATGAAATCCAGGCCACAACCATCCTGCTGAGCACACACACCAACAAGAAAGACAAAATGAAGGTAACCCCAGTTACATACACCGGCATTCTACCTTTATTTTTTTGTATATGTCTTTATACAGTATATAAGTTGTCTATTTGGATTCTACATGTTGTCCTATCTGTCTCTGTATATCTATAGGAGGACATACTGGTGGCTCTGGGTCAGGGCAGCAGGCTGCTGGAGAGCATCAATGAGCCCGTAGTGCGAGACGCCGACCACAACATGAACCAGGATGAACTGGAGAACCTGGCTACAGTGCAAAGGTTGGAACCACGAGTTGGAATCAAGAGTTTACATGTTCTCCTTTTTCCTGCGAGGGTTTTCTCCATGTTGTCCAGCTTCCTCCCACCTTACAAAGACAAACATGTTAGATTAATTTGTGATTCTAAATTGGCCTTCACCCAAAGTCAGCTAGGATTGTCTTCAGCCCCCCCCTGTGACCCTGTAAAGGACAAAACGTGCATAGATTATGAATGGATTTATCTTCATATAAATAAAGAAACTAGACTGGTAAAAGTGATGTGAATTCAAATGCTTTACCTTTCTAGTTTCATCATTTAACACAAAAAAATTCAGGTTTCAGCTATTATACAGGAGCAGAAATCATTAAATATAAACCCTTTGTTAGGGTAACTGTTAACACTGAATAATAAGGTGTCAAAACTACAACTTCAGAGACCGAATACAAAGCAGGCTTTTTCAGAGATGAGTGAATTATTCAAGTATAAAGTCCAAAGAAAATGGTCCTAAATTTGTATTTGTTGGAATTGACTGTTTTATTTCATAATTGTTAATCATTTGAACTATTTATTGAGCAAAAAGCAAAAAATGTTAGTGCCACCATTGTCATATAAATGAATTTCACAGCCTCCCATTGTTGATGTACCAAAGAGTAAAGCCAGTAGGTGTTTTTTTGTTTTTGTTTTTATGTCAGTTATTTTTTTGTCATGGCTTTGTCATCCCCCATCTCTACATTAGGAATAATAGTTGTCAAGGCAGCCCTGATAAGCTCTGATTCTCATTTCAACAAGAATTAGCCCTGCACAACAGGCACACATACAAACACAGGAAAACAAGGAGATTCAAATGCCAGTCAGCATCTCCCTCCGCAGTTTTGACTTGATTCATTTCTCAGCTTCATGTATTTTTTTTTTTTTTTTTAACAGTCCACCTCACATCTCTTTCTGTCTCCGTGTCTTTCTCTCTTCCCCTGACAGACTGCTGTCTCAGCTGGACGAGACAGAAAGGGCTTTCGATGAGTTTTGGGTGAGGCATCACACCAAATTGGAGCAGTGTCTCCAACTGCGGCACTTTGAGCATAACTACAGAGAGGTGAGCTGGAGTCTGTTCACTCCTCTGTCAACTTGACTCTTTTTAAAGTTGAAAAACTGACTGCGGTGTTTTTGCTGCAGGTGAGGGCTCTGCTGGATCAGGTGTCTGAGAAACTGGCAACCTTCTCTGAGGTTGGGATCAGCCCAGCCCACGCTGACCATATCTTCTGTGAACTCACCAGCTATGAGGAGAGAGTCTGTGTAAGTCACACCCGACCCTTCGCCATTGTAGCTTTGTCGAACCATATAATATCTTCAAAATGGGGCTTTGTGGTTTTCTCAATTCCGATCACTGTAATGGACATGTGCTGTCAATATCACTCAGAAAATACTGACAGTTTGACTTTTTTTTTAGCAGATGATAGTATAACAAATGTAATTTTCATCATAATAATATGAATTTTAATCTGTTCCAAAAGATTAATATGTTTGTGATGTCGTGTAATCAGTGAGATTAAATCGACCACAGTGATCCATTAGAAAATAAGCCGTTACAGTTTGTATTGCATACGTTCTGGCTAGAAAAATCACAACCAACATAAGAAAACTTCATGTAATATGTTTAAAAATCAGGTTTCAGAAAATAAAATGATCCAGATGAATAGTTTGGAAGACCTGTGAAAAATCAGAACTCTCGCTGCACATTGGTCCACAGGAGGTTCTGGACCGAGCCTTGGCCTTGTCTCGTGAGGGGGATGAACTGATCCAGAACTCTCACTACGCTGAGGACTCCATTCGTCCCAAATGCAGCGAGCTCAGAGCAATCGGTGAGAATGTGAGCAGCAGTCTGAGGGCCAAGAAGGACCACCTCCTCAAAGCCATTGAGCTGCACCAGCGGCTGGAGAAGGTGAGAAGACAACACACGGATGTAGTAGTTGTTTTTTCTTGTTGTTGTGTTTTTTGTTGTTGTTGTTGTTTTTTTTTAACATTCTTGCTCCTCTGCTCTCCTTTTCAGGCATCGAAATGGGTTGATGATGGTATATACCTACTAGCATCTCAGCCAGTAGACAAGTGTCAATCACACGAAGGGGCGGAGTTGGCCCTGCAGGAGCTGGAGCGTTACCTGGACAACGCAAGCCAGAGTCAGCTGACAGACCTCGACATCATCTGGGCAGAGTACGATGCAGTGTTGAACCAGCAGTTCAGGGTGAGAGGACCAGCATGTGAGAAGAAAACGTGTTTAAACATCACTCTGTCACTCTCAAAGGGAGTGAAACAACTGGATGCAGTTAGTAAACAAAAAAAAAACAATTATCGTGAACATCTGTTGAGTGTCAGTAGGTGTCAAATTACTGTGACATTATACTAGAAACAACACATTTAATTAGAACAAATATACTTAAAAAGCATCAAATGTTGATGACACTTCTCTGATGGCTTCCTTTGTGTCAGGACCAAGTGGAGAAAGTTTTCCAGAAGCAGACGTCCATGCAGGAAATGTTTGACAAGAGGAGGGTCAGCCTGAAGAAGCTAGCAGCCAAACAAACCAGGCCTGTGCAGACTGTAGCCCCGAGACCTGAAGCCTTCATCAAATCCCCTCTCAGCTCACCAGGTCAGTCCTCACGCAGCCACACATGGACCTTGTATGTGTAAAAAAAAAATGTAAGGCTTTTATCTCGAAATGCTTTATTCTGTGCATGACTTGAAAGCAACTTACAATATAAAGAAATCAAATTCAGTTTCTAGTGGCACATGTTTCTTCTTATTGTGGTGCCTCAGATATTATGTTTGAATGAGGACCAGCTAAAATGCCCACAGATGGTTTCGTCCTACTGATGTCAGCAGATGGATGCAACAGGTTGAAATGGTCCTCCTTTACATTTTGAATAACTTAAAAATGATGAGCGTCTTTCCTCATTCATAGCACACAGAGCACAGCAGGAGAAAAACGGCTCACAGACCGGCTCCAGAAACAACTGTGAAAAAGTGAGTGTCGTCCAGTTGTTCTCTGAAGTTTTATTGTCTGTTGCTTATCACAGTGATCTGAGGTGGGGTTTTTTCTTTCCCAGGAAAATGGCCAACTGCAGAACGGAGACAGTAACAGCCGACATGCCTCTCTGTCCGAGGAGGAGGAGAACCTGGCAGTGCTCAGGCGGTGAGGGATCAGCCGTAACTCTTTCATCTTTAATCAAATTAGACGCAGCAGATGGGTTGTGTGAAAACCAGTTATCTTATTATCTATAGCGCTGTGCATCTTTCTTTTCCGAGTACACTGAACGCTTCTTTTGATCTCATTTTGCTTTTGTGTCTGTCTCCACTTTCTTCTGTCTGCCTGCAGGCACGTCATGAACGAGCTGCTGGACACTGAGAGAGCCTATGTGGAGGAGCTGCTCTGTGTGATGCAGGTGTGTTTATTCACTCCAAAAGCGTTCATTCAGTCCTCTGTCTTTTACTTTTGCATGAAATGTAAGGTTTTGGTTTTGTGTGTTGTAGGGATACGCCTCTGAAATGGACAATCCAGCAATGTCTCACCTCATTCCTGCACCTTTGCAGAACAAAAAGGAGGTTCTGTTTGGCAACATGCCAGAAATTTACCACTTCCACAAAAGGTAACACGGCGCCATCTGGCTGTCACTGATGATACCTGCACTGTGACTTGACATTTTGTTGGCAAATAAAGTCCATTTTAATCAACCTCTTCTCATATTCTTTCTCTACTTCATTCTTTAATGAATTTGTTTTCTACCAGAACTTTTCTGAGGGAGTTGGAGCAGTACACAGACTGCCCAGAGCTGGTTGGAAGATGTTTTCTAGAGAGGGTGAGTGATTTATGAGATGCGTATATAAAAATAAATCTAACTGTACTGAGGAAGAAGTTTCTTAATTGCAGATTATTTTGACTGCCTTTCTCAGATGACAGACCTGCAGATCTATGAGAAGTACTGTCACAACAAGCCTCGCTCCGAGAGCCTGTGGAGGCAGTGCTCTGATTGTGCTTTCTTCCAGGTGAACAAACCTTCTTTCAAGTGAACAAATCCTCAGCACAGCTTTTGAATTCATGTTTTATTTAACATAATTATTATTTTTATGCTTCAGGAGTGCCAGAAAAATCTGGAGCATAAACTGGGGTTAGATTCGTATCTGCTGAAGCCAGTTCAGAGGATTACCAAATATCAGCTGCTACTGAAGGTATCATACTGTCTGTTAGCCACAGATCATCTGGTCTTTTCAAAATGGTTTCTGTTTTCCTGTTGTTGCTATGAGCTGCTGGTTTATGGCTCGTTTTCTGACTGCAGGAAATGTTGAAGTACAGTAAGGGCTGTGAGGGGACTGATGACCTGCAGGAGGCGTTGACCTCCATATTAGGCATCCTCAAGGCTGTTAATGACTCCATGCACCTCATTGCCATCACGGGATATGAGGTGAGACATTAAACAGGCCCAAGGCTTATTAATCACACAACAGATGCTTGAGACAGACTCATGCCGAGGCTAGTATTTGAATATGATATTGTTTAAAAGCTGCACGGATTTGCGATGACATGAAATTAATGTTTGGATTGTTATTAGGAAAAATTCCAACAAAAACAGAGAGGGAATGTTATTACAGTAAGATGGAAGGAGAAACGTATTTCCAAAAACGTTGGGATGCTGTGTAAGATGTAAATAAAAATGAATGTGAGGATTTGCAAATTATATAAATCCATATTCAAATGAAAATTGACCAAAGACAACAAATGTTTAAACTGTGAAATTTGATTGATTCCAGGTTCTGCATCTTTCCCTCTAACTCTTTCCTCTTTCAGGGTAATCTGAGTGAGCTGGGTAAGCTGCTGATGCAGGGGTCATTCAGCGTGTGGACAGAGCACAAGAAAGGTCACGCCAAGGTTAAGGATCTGGCACGTTTCAAGCCCATGCAAAGACACCTGTTCCTTCACGAGAAGGCCCTGCTCTTCTGCAAGAGGAGGGAGGAGAACGGGGAGGGCTACGAGAAAGCGCCGTCATACAGCTTCAAACAGTCTCTGAGTGTGAGCACCTCTACTGTTGCTGCAATGTTGCATTTGTCTCTCATGTCTTTGTTTTTATTTATTAAGCGATGAAGGTTTATATTTTCCTCCACCATTTATTGAACAGATGAGTGCTGTGGGCATTACTGAGAATGCAAAGGGAGACAACAAAAAGTTTGAAGTCTGGTGCAATTCCAGAGAGGAGGTCTACATTGTCCAGGTAAATAAATACATGGAGGTGCATGTGAGCGACTTGCTGTGCAGGTGAATGTTTGCCTACTGGTTCAGGTGATAAACAATTTACAGTTTTTACAGCGCTCTTGAATATATTTCATCGTTGCATTTCAGGCACCAACAGCTGAAGTAAAAACCACTTGGGTGAAAGAAATCAGGAAGGTTCTGACGACCCAGTTAGAGGCATGCAGAGGTACATTAATGCAATGTAAAACCCATTTACAAATTGAATTAATTTAGAATGATCCATTTTTTACCAGAAGCTAAAACACTGTGTGTTTCAGAAGCCAGCCAGCAGAGGGCACCAGACCAGGTTTTCCCGTTTCCACCTGTGCCCAGTGGAACAGTAAGCCTCAGGTAAGTCTTTGTTCTCCATCCAGTTTATTCTTTCTCACAATTTTAATGAACAGTTTGATCTGTGGTGGCCTTTTTTTCTTTTTTTTAACTTTTGAACTGTGGATAATCAGGTCCACTTCTTTCAGAGGTTGTTGAAGCTGCTTGTGTTCTCCCTTTTGTCCAACTACAGCCCATTCAAGACCGGTCAGAAGAGCTTTAAAAGGGGAGAGGAGAAGAAAACTGAGCCCTGCAGCCCCGATGTCAATTCCTCCTCTTCACCAAAGCCCACAGGAAAAGGTTAATCAGGAGAGATAGAGTTAGAAAGATATGAGTCTTGTTTTTCGACAAATCTGCCTTTAAAATTTGTAGTGCATGTAGTGTACAAATTATATATTACAGTACGTCTCTGCTTTCCCCTCCTGTAATGACCCCCGTTTTCATTTCTTATTGTCCAATGAATCAAATAACTTTTTCCCTCTGTCAATCTCCCTTAATCCCTGTCTAATTTACCATCTTCCTTCCTTCCTTTTTTGTCTGTCTGTCCCGTCTTCTCTCTTTTCCTCTGGGTCAGATGAGGCTGTGACAAGCCCGACCTCAGACAGAGCTGCTGTGGCTAAAAAGCGTTTTACTTTACAGGGCTTCAGTAACCTCAAAGCTCAGAAAGGTAACTGGAGGCCATTGTTAATTTTATATCCAGTGAGTCATATCATTGTGAAATGAAAAAGTCTTATTTCTATTTAGTGAAATTTTAAGAATTGAGTACGAGTATTCCTTTTATTGCCACGAGTTTGATGAAGTTTCATGTCTGTGTGGTGTCAACAACAACTTGAGAAAGTTGCTGCTTTTGACTCATAACTTCCTGTGAATCCACTTTAGCTTTTGCACGGATTAAACAAACCAAATGTTATGTGTTTGCTATCCAGCTTTAGATTTGTCACTTTTGGTCTGAACAAAGCTAATTGTCTACCCATTTCCAATCCTGTGCGAAGATAAATTAAGCTAAGTGGCTTTTGGCAGAGTTCTGTCTTTTCATTTAAGTCTAGACAAGAAGGTGACTAAGCTATTTCCAAAAATGTTGGAAGTATTCCTCAATCTAAATCTCTGGAGGACAAAATGACTACAGAAACAATAAATATATATATATATATATAAATACTATTTTTTTTTAAAGACATGCTATTTTAAAGACATGCTTCATTCCACAGAGTCCTCAACTACAGATGACAAAAGTTGCACATTACCCATGACAGCCTTCATATCACCAGGTATCACGCAGCTCTAGACCCCAGTTTTATTCAATCCAGAGAAAAGCCTTTTTCACAGCAGACATTTTGACTTGTTAGGAAAAGCACAGATGCACAGGTCCCGGTAAGTCATGACAGACCCCGGAACTGAAGCAGCCTTGATTCATTTGATTATTTACACCTGAGCTTTTTTAAAATGTCTTCTGTGAAATGTTGTGTTGGTTTCCCTTCCATTCAAAAAAAAAAAAACATCACAACACTGAGCTGTTTTGTGTGCCATCGTTATTACTAATAGGTGTCTACCTCTGTATTAGTCATCTTTCCTCAACCTTTCTGTTTGTTTACTGTGCATCTGTCATTTTAGTTGGCGTTGAAAATCTGGTGTTTACCATTGTAACCTTTGTACATTTCTCATCAAAATTGGCCTTTTAAATGTTAATATTTTTATTGGTGATGTCTTTTCTTGTCTTAACCACTACCCTCATCTCTCCCGTTCTTGCTCGATGGTAGGATCTCCCACAAGCCCAGATCACAAGACGAAACGCCAGAGTGATCCCACGCCGTTCGGCTTCAAAGGTTAGTTACTCTGCTCGGCAACGACCGCACACTCTCCCTGTCCGGTTGGCCGATGGTCCGTAATGCTAAAGGGTCTTCAACATTGATCAGTTTGATTGGCTGTGGCTGCTGCAGGGTGTGTGACTAGCTGTGTTTCCACAGATGCAGGTCCTCCTCCGCTCCACCTGAGCAGGGCCAGGTGGTTCAGCACCTCTAGTCTCATTCAGACAAAGTGGAGAGGTATACTGGCACAAGCTCGCTCACTGGCTGGCTGTTGGGCCATTTCACCACTCTCCGTTTTTACTTTACGTGTTTCCACATTCCTTTCAAGCTTAGAGGAAATCCTAGAAATACTCACTGACACGGAATAATGGTTGCCTGTCACTTTACACCTTTTGTTTGTGAGTTTCAAATATGAAGTTGCATGCCAGAGTGCACAATCTTCTTTCCTGTAGCTGTCGTTGAACTGATCGTGTCACGCTGGGATTCCTGGGTTTAGACGTTTTTCCTTTCTTTCATCACATGGAACTTGTTGTGGTTCTTCCTCTCACTTCAGGTCACGCACATGTTTGACTGAAGCTGAATGCTGCCGTCAACTAAACACCTGTGTTTGCCTCTTCTCTTCAGGCTGGAACAAGGCCTCCCTCTCACTGGACGCCTCAGGGGAGCAAGACGGCTATTCCAGTGCTGAGGATCCTCTTAACTCTGATCCAGAGGAAGAGAACGTCAAGAAGCTGGTGAGTCGCTGTGTGACAAACGGATGTCAGCCTTGTTGTCACATTGTGGGTTTAATTTTTAATCATGTGACGCAAAAGGTCTGTTGAAGTCATGATTAGCAGCCATTTTGACATAACTCCTTCTATATTTAAATTCATATGTATTTCTTTCCACGGTCCCTTCTGTGCATTTCTGTAGATTTTTAAACCGCTAATGCATCACTCGTACAACTACCAGTGAACCCCTATGGATCTGACTGTCCTGCCAAGACTGTGCATTATGTAGCATATATTATTACTAAACTTTTTCATCCTGTACGTTCTTATAAATGGTTATTCATTTCTGTTTTCTTGTCACTCTATGCTTCATCACCAAATGTACACAGGAATTTTAACTTGGTTAAGAAAGCAATTTAGAGTTTAGCTCTGATAAGCTCTTCAGTAAGGTATTTGCCCGTTTAGCTGCTAAAAGCTAAGTTATGACCAACAGTTCGTCACTAACTGTGTGTGCTGTTTAGTGCCAGTAAATACTCACAGCAGTGTACGGTGAGTCTATCAGGACTTTTCCGCTTTAAAAAAAAGCATAATTTGAACCATTATTATTATTGCAGTATTCATAAGTGCATCTTGAGACAGGTCTTGAATTGCTTGTTCATTCGTGGCACAGAATTGTTCTCATTTGTTACGGTCACTCGTGATTTTCTACTTTCACTGTGTTTTCCTCTTATCTTGACTCTGAGCAGTGTGCTGGGAAGTACACGGTGATGGTGGACTACGAGAAGGGCGGCGCTCAAGAGCTCTCGGTGAAGAGCGGAGACACGGTGCGGCTGGTCAAGGAGGGGGACGACGGACAGTGGTGAGGACACGACCTTATCTGTGGAAAATTAACAACATATTATATTTACTTTATATTCCTAACGGTATTTTTGTGTCCAGGTTTGTGCGTAACCTGAACACGTCGAAGGAGGGCTGGATCGCTGCTGCTAATCTGATCACCCTCATGGAAAAGTCCAAGTCTTGCCAGTCTCTCACCAGCTCCGGTAGTCAAACAAACAATCCCAAGTTAAGTGTCTCAGACATCCATGCGTCATTTGTTACATCTGAAAATAATCTCTGATGTGTGTGTTTCCGTCAGAGGGCAGCGGCTCTGGAAACCTCAGCACATCCTCCAGCTGCAGTGAGACCTACACAAACTTCTCTGACGTCAAACCCTGAACTCGGCACTTTCTCTGTCATCACGCTGCCCTCCTGAATGCTAGCATCCTGTGGCTGTCTGTGCTGTATTGCCAACATCATAGAACTTCTGTCAGTTTTCCACAGAGAGCTGTATTTTTTCATTACTTTTCTCATGCACATGCACCGCACGTCGAGGATATGGCACGTGTTAAAGAGTTGACACTGTGGTGCCGTGGATCAGTGAAGATGCACAACAGATGTACACGTTGCATAGAGTCATTTCACACGACGGTAAAGTGATCTTCCTCTTGTCACAAACTTGTCTGTTTATTTTTATGAAGATGGACAACACGCGCGATTACAATGTAATGGATGTATGAATAGACCAGCAGGACTGATCTCGGTTGATGCATCTATTTACTTTCACATTAAAAGCGAGGAAAGATGAGTGATCATATGTGAACAATAGTTTTCTTTTGTCTTCATCTGCACTAATTCACGCAGGAGTTTATATTTCAACCGTTACTGTAAATAAAGAGGGGATGGGATTTACGGCTCGTTTAGCTCGATTGAATGTTTCCTGAGGGTCACCTCTGCTTCTTCCCCTTCACAGGTTTATTTATTTGTAAGAAACACCCACATACAGTATACTCGGCCATCGTTTCATTTCCTTGTGGTCTTCCCTCCCGTGTCTTTTGCCAGCCTGTCATTAGGAACCTGTTCTCCCACCAGCTGGCCAGACTTTGTATGTGAGCGTTCGTCAAACTCCTTGTGGGTTTTCACCAAGTACTACGGTTTAAAAATGTTTGTGAATAATCAGAGATCACTGTATAGCGCTAACTTATTCCCAGTGGAGGGATCATGTTCTGAATGTAGATATTGTTCATTAATTTCTGTGTCATGAAATGTTTGTTAATGGAGATGCTATATTGTACATGAAGTATGGTGACGTCACTACTTTGTGACTTGTCTAATTTTTTTACATAAACAACTTGTGATAATCATTCAGCCGCTGACTCTGTTTTGTGTGTCTGATCTTGCAGGTTTGATACCACCCGTTTGCACTTAAAGGTCTTGTGACGTCCTGTCTTTGTTTAAAGTCCTCTACCGCATTTATGTGGGCAGGTTTTGCAGGCACCCTATGAAGTCTCTGCACCAGACAGGGTTTCAGTGGAAACGAAAGTGAAACTGTCCAACTGGGTTGCCAGGTTTGTAACAACCGCTCCTTTACACTTTCCTCTGATAATTGTGAACTCCGGTGGCCTTGATCTCTCAAACAGTATGGGCAAATATTTGCTCTATAAAAAAAATCTCAATCTCAGCAACAGGCCTAATGAAGCACATGAGAACTGTATCAGAATAGCATTTATATGTAAAATAATTTTAGGGAAGAAAAAAAAAAAAAGATATTAGATTAAAAACAAAACTCCAAAATGTGCATTTAGGTCATTTACCAACATACTGACATGTTTTCATTGGGTGACCGGTCTGGACTGCAGACACAACTTATTTGTTTATTTTTAATGCAGTGATACCTGAACCGTTTTCCTTATCATTTTAAACAGACTATATTTTTGGAACAGCAAGTAAATGTAATTGTTTTGTGCTTGTGGATCCCAGGATATCCTCAGTAGTCTATTTCAGAAATTATTAACAACAACCCCGATTATTTTATCGAAGAAAACATGATAATGATATCCAAAGAAGATCTGTAAGGACATGATTTCTAAATTTAAGTACACGTGTTTTTTTTTTTTCCTCTCTCCCGACACTGAACTAACCTTTGGGATAAGGCTGAGTTCGATAGGGGGGATATTTCGGACAGAACCTGGCAACCTCCGCCCAAAGGAATGGGCGGTGAAGTTTATACGAGCAGTACGGCGAATTTAGCATAACGTGATTTTACATAACTTGTTTACAACCTTGACACAATCACAACCAAACACGTTTTTGAAGACGAAGTTTATTCGTCCGTAAAAATGAGCCCCGGTCTCAAAGTGTCCTGCGCACTTTGTCGTCGGTCCACAGAGACGGAGACAACCGGAGCTTTACTGGATAAAGATGAACTCAGAGCTCACCAGAACTGTTTGGTAAATATTAGCACGTTTTTTTTTTTTGCATGTTTGTTTTTCATTTATTTCTAACAAGCACATAGTGAGCTAACGCTGAAGTCTGCAAGCCACGTTATAGGTTAAAAGACTGGCGCTAAAGCTTTTCTGAAAGTAGACCCGAGCACGAATTCAAAGATGCCTCCATTTTTATCAACGCATTTATAAAACGGAGACTGTAAGAGGAAATAAACCAAATGAAACGTAGTTGTGACCAAAAATGCAAAGTGTGCAGCTCCTGCACTCGTTGAGAGATCACATCTATTGGGCGTGAATGAGACTTTGTTTTTATTCAGAGCCGAGTTCCTCTTAAGTATCCAATAGTTACAGTAGGTTTTAGAATAACCCACATGCATGGGAGTATTTCAGGTTTCTACTACTTCATATCTACCTCGTTGTATTTTGTTTACAATGACAATAAACTGCCTTGTGCCTTCATACTCGAGAAGATTTCATAGAGAAATAGTCCACTTTTAATTCACTACATTTATTTGACCAGTGAATTTGCAGTTTACGATTTTGCCAACGAAATCTCTTATTTTATTTGAAAATGTACTTGAAAGATATGATTAATGGTTGTAGATGAATCTATACCCAACAGTAAATAGAGGAGTTTACCTTCTTTGCATAAGGTTTTCCCTACCATTATAAGCCTTTCACTGTTTCTTACAGCACTTAAGCCATTGTAGCTTCACTACAGGGTTAGTTGCTGATTTTTAAATCAATAGTGTGATGATAGTCTGCCAAATTTATGTGAAAATGCACAGTCAGATAACTGGCCACTCCTACCACAGCACCTAAGCCCTACAGAAACCAGGGAAACACTGTGCAAATGACTACTCAAGTTCTCCGAATGAAATAAGATATATGAAATAATCACACTGGCATTCAAGAGATATATTATGTGCTGAACACAACATTTTACAGTTGAAAAATAAACTTGTCATTGCTCCGTATCGGACAAACTTTTGAACGGAGACCAACGGCGAAACAATTGGATGATTCATTTTCTGTTAATTGACAAATCAATAAATCAGCAACTTTGCTAATGATAATTAATTGGTATTTTTTAAATCATAAATATCAGCAACACTCAGTGGTAGATTTTTTTTTTTGTGTGTTTTTATTTAGTCTACTAGTATAATAAATGGAATATCTCCGGGTTTTGGATTGTTGGCTCGACAAAACAAGTTCCTACAGTGAAACACTTGAACGTGCATCTGTGAATGAGTTCAATTGTCCGTTTTGTCCTCCTCACCCGCGTTTTTGTTTTTGCTTTTCAGTTATTCTCCTCTGGGATCTTTTGCCAAGACTCGCCAGCGCTTGCCGACCTGTATGGTTTCTCCGTGGAGGATGTGCTGAACGAGGTGAAACGAGGAAAAAAACTGGTAAAGATTGCTGAAATGGTCAGAATGTCAATCGACTTAACTGTGTGCTCGTCTCCCAGCTGAGTGTCATTCATTTGTTTTCATTAGACGTGTAACTTCTGTAAAAGAAAGGGTGCCACCGCTGGTTGTGAAGTCAAACGCTGCAAGAAGTCCTACCATTACCCATGTGCAGTCCTGGAGGGAGCCAAGACTGTTGAAGACAAAGGGAAATACGAGTCAGTTCAACCCATTTTTTTTGGCATGTGTGTCTCAAAAAATCCTCCTGTATCCTAAAAAAAAAAAAAAAAAAAAAAAAAAAGGTCCTGCACTCCAATGTTAATTTGTTATGTTTTCATACAACAGGTTATACTGCTTAAAGCACCAGCAGCCTAAAAGTGAGTGGAAATCTCCGAATTTTTTTTACCCTCATATCACCATGAGATTTTTTTTGTGTTGAACTTTTTCGTTCATGACCAGAAAACGACGGTCCCGCGAATGGACATGGATCTCCCCTCGCCAAGCCCGGAACCTCCAAATCGGCCAGTGAAGCTGGACCATCCAAGGTTTGAATGATGGACTCATTTATCATATTAATTTAAGGCACATCTTTTTTCAAATGACATACTTTAAAAAAAAAAAAAAAAAAAAGGCTTTACTTTCCTAAAATAGACGGTTACTGTAGCTTTCACCAAATTAATCTTCTTGAAGTAGATGGTTATTTTAATGCAATTTTCACACCACACGAAATGTTTAACGTTTAAATAACCGGCGCAGTCCTCAAAACCGTGATGGAGGACTGTGGCTCCATTAAGGAAAAAAAAAAAAAAAAAAAGGGAGGGAGATTTTTTTATTTTTAATGAAAATGTATTGGGAATATAGTCGAGATTAAGCGTAAAGGAGTAGGCTTTATAAACAGTTGCACCTTCACACTGAAAAGCTGTACAGACTCGGTCAGTCGCTCTCCTAACTTGATTTGACAGACCAGAGGAGTTGACTTTATCCTTGATATATATAAACTCATTTCTCAACATTTAGACTTTATTCTGAAAATTCAAAAAAAAATTTACAAAAAAATCTTTATCCTCTGATTCATATTTTTTATGCCAGCATGCAAAATAAATATTCCTTCCTCCATTTTTTTTTTTTTAATTTCCTTTATGTGGCTCTGATATTCTGTCACAGAAAACTCATTGAAAGGCTTTAGTGTGTTTATGAAAATCAAACACGGATATCAATTCAATTCACTGATTCAATAAAGGGCTACTGCCTCACCTGCGAGAGTGCAGAAGGAAATACCAGCTTGGAATGTTCGTCACACACCGTTCGCATGTGAGTATTTCCCAAACTTCTTTCCTTTTGAATTTATAGTCTTTAATTTTTCTCTTTCACGTTAACATCTGATCACGTTGTAACGGCCGGACGTGTGTTGTTTTTTTTTAGGCTATATTGTGACAAACACGCTCCTTCGTCACACAAGAACGCCGCCAATGGTGAGTTGCGCGCCGAGAGTCTCGGAGTTCTTCTTTTTCCCGTCGTCACATTAAAAGTTGTTCTTGTTGACAGGTGATTCCACTGCAGCCGGATCGTCTGCAAACAACAGCGACTCCAACTCGTCCAGCTGCACGAGGGTTGGCTCTTCCAGGGTACATCATTCATAGTCACTTAAATGACTTGAATTACAACCCTTCCACGTTTGTGATTTTAATCATTCTGCCTTTTCTTTTCAAGCAGAGACGGTTGAGTTTCCCTGACAGGTAAGTGTGGGGTTATAATTTGCCGGACTTGGCTACTCTTTGACATGTTTCCAGACTTTAGTGTAGAATCTCAAGCTAGCAGCCTTTATTAAAACGCCAATGAAATTTTGTTTAATAAATATGCGATCAGAAAGAGAGTCTACCTTTTATAAACCATGAACTATAAACCTTTTAAAGTAGTCCCCTTGTGCAGCGCTCCAACGACCACAGTGTTCCTGCCACGACTGGAACGCTCCCTGGAAGTCCCGTTTTGTAAACACCTTGAGAAGCATTTCCGATTTGCAGCAGATCTCCTCCACAGTAATAAAATAAAAACCATAAGCTTGAATTTTTGGAAACGATAAGCTGTGGCAGGTAGTCGTATCCGGTGAGTGGGCGTGCTGGGGAGCTACGATTGTGTTGTTTCACACTAGAAAGTGCTGTTTCAGTTTCAGGTCCATGGTGAAATCACAAATGTGCACCTGCCAGTTGTCACAAAAACACCTGTAACTCAGGTGATGATGTTGATCAAGAGACGGAATTTGGAATACTTACTCACAAAAGTTATTGCTTCTTCCTGCTCCGTGCACATTATTCTACTGCGGCCTGTTCTTGTGTCAAAATAAGAGTCTTCGAACACTTGGATCGAACCTCGTGTTATATTTCTATACAGTTTTTATGATTTGCCAATCATCTACTTTTCTTTACTTTTTTACACTTTCACCCTTGCTTTTGTTTCACTAACCCCCTTCACTTGTTTTCTCTCCATAAATTGTTGCTGAAGAGTAACAGTGAGTTTGTCTGATGTCTTTGTCAAAGGCAGGAAGAGCCTCCCTCTAAACATAAACGCTGCAACAACACAATAGATGATGATTCTTCAAATCCAGGTTAGATTTACCTCCCTTATAAAAAAAATAAATTAAAAAAATGTTTTAACTGCGAGCAGTGATATGCGGCCCTCGCATGTCGCACGTCGGGGCGTACTTCAAAAAATGAAAAAAAAAAACCATCAGAATTATAGAACAAATACGACAAAATGACTTTTTTCATGTTAAATTTAGGTCTTCGTGCCAAGAGAGTTTTTCTTAGATGTAGGTATGAGCTACATGTCCACCGAATTTCGTGCATGTAGGTGAAACTGGGTGCCAGGGCTGCAGTTTAGGGGGCGCTAGTGAGCCATTAGGCCACGCCCACTCGCGAAACCACTAAAATACGTCAATTTTCGCCACGACTGACGCAGGTTCCAAGTTCAGTTTTTTTTTAGTATTTTAAAGCCGCCAAAAAGGCGATTAAGCTTAATGAACAAGAATAATAGGGAAGAAGATTTCCTTGAAGAACAATAGGACTATCGCACCATTCGGTACTCGGGCCCTAAAAAGTAATTTCCAGTCTGTGAGTTTGGCACTCTTCAGGTAACGTACTGATGCATGTTAATGCACCTTTTTTTTTTTTTTTTTTTTTTCCTGCAGATGAAGATGAATACAACACAGAAATGGAAATATTCGCCCCTTTAGAGTCCGATTTAGATGAAAATGCAAACTCTTTTCAAGACCATGAAGTAGGTGAAGTCTTTGATTATTACTCAGTAACATGAGTATTAAAGGCTCAACATGTTTAATTGATATACATTTTTTTCCTGTCTTTGATTTTCTACACTCGTCTTGTCGGCTCTGCCTCAGATAATCAGGTATGATTGCTGTTTTTTGTTTTAAATGATGTGATTGTAAATGTAGGTTGTTTTTTTTTGTCGTGATTTTTTTTTTACATTTAATTGATTATCCTGATTATTTATAGACCAATCTACGTTTTATTGGATGGTTTTGTGTCGTTTCTCTGTTGTTTGGTCGTCCAAATGATAGTCGAGTCGTCGGTTCATGTTTTGATGATGTTCTCCCCTCAGAGAGTTTGAGAATCCTGCTGGATCTCCTTCAGGTGAGCAGTCCCAACACTGTGTATACAGAGTATGTAACTAAGATACAACACACATGCTTTTGTTTTTGCAAACTCCTCCTTTTTTCCTTTCAGGAAATCAGCTGGAGGATGAGAGCGAAGAGGAAAATGAAGATGAAGACAAAACAATCCTACATTCAGTGAGTTCTCAGATGTTACTTGTTCTCTATTCAGAGATCTCTTTCCTCTGCAGCTGTAAATTCTCAACTTTTGGTTTTACTTTATAAACATACGAGCAGGTTACCTGATATTTCATTTAGTTTTGAAATTGATTTTAAAATATTTTCTGTTCTGTTTTTTGGGGGGGAGGATGGGGGGGACAGATTGGTATTTTCTCACTATTGTCATCATCACCTCTAGCAGAACAGTGTATGAGATGTGTTGGCTTTTTGTCAGGATGCTGAGTCGGAGAGTCTACTGCTTCCTGTGGAGATCTGCATGGGGTCCGAGTCACTGGTAGAGACGACTACTGAAGTCTTTACTCAGACTGCATCACCAGTGATGGTCAAGAAAGATGATGAAGGTAAGGTTTCCTCTTACTGCAGCAGAGCACCACCGATAGTAAACCCTGGTTTTATAGTATAGTACGTCGTAGTATCGCTGACTGAAACAACTGAACAGTCGGTGATAGTTGTTTTCAGTATTTTCCTCATTGAAACACAGGCTGGAAACCAGGTTTCTTCATTTAAGTTGCAGGTTTTTTTGTATTTTATTTATTTTTTGACGTGAAAACAACTAAATACAAACCCTGCAGCAAACACTAAAAATGAGTCTTTAATTAAGACTTAATACTCTGGGACCCCCCCCCTTCTCCTCCTCCCTCCAGCTGATCACGGAGTGGGAGTGTTGGACCGAAGTCACCCACACCCATTTACACTGAAAATGGTCCGAAATGCATTCTGGGATACTTGGGTCCCCCCCCACACACACACTCCCTCCCTCCCCTCTCTCCCCCACGAGTACACGCAAGTCAAGCATCCTCGTTCAAATTAGCAGAGCAAGAACACATCCGGGCATTTGGACCGCACTCAGCTGGACGTGAACTTTTAAACTGAACACGAGCTGCGACCGGTGACGTCCGATAAAGGAGGCGAGTACCGAGAAGTACGCAGATTAAGAAAGGGCCAAAATAAATAAATAAATAAATAAATTCGCTGGCTAGCGAGCACGCAATGGATTTGTCAAAGACAGTAGCCAGGCCAATAAAAAGCGAAAAGTCTACTATTTTCACAAAGAATGGGAAACGGGAGTTTTTTTCCACGAGCGTAAACGACAAGTGCGTGTGTCTGATTTGCGGCGCGAGCGTGTCGGTCGGTAAAAGATCAAACGTGCAGCGCCACTTCACCAAAGTCCACAGCGGTTATTCAAGGGGCTTTCCGGCCGGCGGCGCCACGCGGACGAGCTGAAAGCGGCGCTTAAGAGACGACGCTTTCTGTTTCTTTCCGCGCCGACGGAGAAGACCGTCGCGGCGACGGAGGCGTCGTTTAAAGTGGCGCGCATCCTCGCGAAGCACAAGAAGCCTTTCGCGTACGGCGGGATCGTGAAGGAGGCCGTGACCGCGGTGGCGGAAACGTTATTCAAGGACCACGAAAGTAAGACGGGACATTATGTCCGCTATCGCCGATGTGCAACTCGGCGCCAACACTTTGGCGAGAAGAGTGTCCGAGAGCGAGCAGCTGATGAAGCGCGACGTGGACAGGTGCAGGTGGTTTCCCATCCAGTGCGATGAGCTGGTTGACTCCAGCGATGCAGCCCTCTTGAACCTGCTGTTACAAGGTAAAGGTAAAAAAACAAAAAAACAAAAAAACAAAAAAAACACGTGTCATAGTTTTGCTTGGAGAGCTGATGGGGGGAGAAAAAAAAAGAAAAGGATTTGTCTCTTCCTCTTGTTTTGCATTGTGGCTCCGGAAAGTTTCCTTTATTTTCTGTCTTATTTGCAAGCGATTCCTTTTTGTTTTACTTTCTGCATCTGGTTGACGACTCCCCCCCCCCCCCCCGGTGTCCTTATCTTGTGACCTACAACCAAAGCAGATACAAGGGGGGGGGGAAGCTGTCACACTGTCTAAAAGCTGCCCTAAGGAAAGCCCTGCAAAAGAGGACAGCGGAGGAGAGGAAACTTTTCGGAGCCTTCTTGACAAAGAGACTTTGGGGAGCCACGATGCAAAACAAGAGGAAGAGACCATTTTTTTTTTTTTTTTTTCCCCATCGAGCGCCTTAACAGCACTGCTCACATGTCATTTTTACATCCAGCAAGTGGAAAAACAAAGTTTCAGCAACTTCCCCTCAGTCTCAAAGATGTTGGACGGCCGTGCAGAGGCAGCAGACGATTATTGTGACCTACTGTCCAAGCACGAGTTTGCAGATATATTCACCGACTTTCAATTGATCCCCGTCGGGACATTTAATGCCAACTCCTCCACAGAGGTGGGAAGAAGAAGAAGAAGAAAAAAAAAAGCATGCACATGCTGTTGAATTGAAGCTTATGTGATATAAGGCCATGAAATAGTGTCGTGATATTTCAGGGTATTTCTGCACTAACAATATTTTGCATGACAAAATACTGACAAATACGTTATTAATTTCAGGAACAGACAATTGTAACGAACAAGTGCTTTATATTTCTATAAATTCCTCTGGGTTTGGTTCTTTAGTTTGTAAAGCACAACGGTAACTTGGGATTCTGTGTATCAGTCAGACACGTTCAGCCCCGCTTGCTGTTGCCGCGTGTTGAGTTACAGCTTTAACGTACGAGTCCGAACATTTGCCGTTTCCACGATAGGCACATTTTTTTCTCAATCATATTATAAATGATGCTCATAATACTGTGAATGATACAATACGGCACACTCCTATTGGCCGGCCGAGCTTCGTAAAATTGAGTGAGGGGGAAACCCGGTATTGGTGACGACGTGTGGATTTGTCTCTATTCGTAGGGTCCAATCCTGAGCGTTGTCCCGGCAACCGTCTCGGTCAACCCGCCGCCGAGCCCTACGTCCCACGGCGGAGCTCCGCTGCCCCCTCCCTCTCCGTCGAAGAGTCAAAGCCGCGCAGAGTCAGTGGCTCACCGCCGCGCACCACCTCCGCCGTCTCCCCGGCTCCGCCCGAAAGCACCCGCGCGCCCTCTCTCTCCTCCCCGTCCCCGTCCCCGGCCGCGGCGCTTCCCTCCGACGCGGAGACCAACATGGACTCGACCGGCTTCTGGAGAAGCTGCAACGTGGCCGGGTGCACGCAGGCCATCTTCGCCGACTTCATTAATGGGATGACCAACATCTCCAGCAGGATCCAGTCAGATCAGGCCACACCGGAGGGTGAGAGAGAGAGAGGACGCAAGATACACCGTTACCGCGACGACGTCTCGGTCCTTATTTTGTGCTTTAATCTTCTTTCCCCAGAATACGATCTCGCGCTATCTGTGATGGCAGCTTCGGGGAAACTGGCAGAGTTTGTGGCCAAGCAGCAGGAAGGTGACGTAAACCGTGACGCTCAATTACACTTCAGTCTACCGGGATAAAACTGCCATGATGACACGTAATGCTGATTTTAGCATTCAGCGAAGGGTGATAAAGACATTTTCTCTCGGTTTAAACTGGATAAATGAGATGAAGCTCTGGCGAAGTGCCTTTCACTGCTACTGTATCAGCAACAATTTGAGTGCTGTGCTTCTGTGTGGAGTCGTGCAGCAAAATGAAAACGATGTCAGGACTAAAACATTTTTTATTAATTTTTTTATATGGAAATATTTTCTCCATAACTGCTAATGAACCAGGAGGTGCTGATTTAGTTCTTCGTCAGGGTAAACTGGTTTATCTCTCTGTGTTCGGTCTGTGAGCGCGGGACGAGAGCTGCTCGGTTCAACGCTAATGTTTATTTTTTTTGATATCATTATATTGTCTAATTGACAACTCGCTGTCATTACAGAGTTACAAAGAAAACAAGTGGAACTGCAGAAGGCGGCGGCGGCGATGAACGAGGTCGTCTCGGCACTGAGGAAATGAGTCCGTGAGCGGCTGAAACACGGACGTTACTCGATAATCTGTAGAAACTTGTTTTTATTGATTGGCCTTCATACCTGTGGCTGTGAAGGGGTCGGACGGGGCAATACAAAATCGAGATAGTTGAGTTAAACATTTCATAACGCAACCCTAAAAAAAATGTCTGCATGAATGTTTGGGTTGCTAAAATATTGAAGAATTGTTTACTTTTTAGGATTGAAGTTCTTTTTACCATTCAAACTTAGTAGCGATATGTTTTATAGAAATAAATATGTATTTGTTAATGTCCCACAATTGCACTGAGCTGAATTAATGCAGTTTATAGTGAAGTCTCTATAAGGAACGTGTATCCAGAAGGACCAGCGGTCAGTTTTGTTTACATTATTGATCAAAGAGGACATCATGTTTAGTCTTCTCCTTCAGGAAAACATTTTGTATAAGTCTTATAGATTCAAACTGTTCATTTGCAGATAAACATTTTTTTTTCTTCAAGTTAGAATTTTAATAACTAATCCTGAATTTAATATACAGCGAGCAGCACCGATCTCATCACCACTAAAGGAGCTGTGTGTAGGATTTAGTGGCATCTAGTGGTGAGGTTGCAGATTGCAACCAACTGAGCAACCCTCACCTGAGCCTTCCCTTCCGTGCGGGTCGGAGAACGTACACGGGGAAGCAGGTCCTGCTCCATGCAGCGGGCCATGGCGCACTATCACGTTTTTAACAGAAGCCCAGACGGGACACACCGAACACCGACTCTCGGGAGGGTGGTTCACGTTCCCGCGGCCACTTCAGTTTCTCCTGCACGTTTAAAACGAGAGGGCGAGAAGTATTCATTTGGTTGCAGTCTGCACCATCACCACTAGATGCCACTAAATCCTGCACGCTGTTCCTTTAAAGCGGCGTGAAAACGCAGAATATTTTGCCGAGCTGCTCCGTGCCCGTTTGGTGGTTGAAAACATTCCTGACAAAATCCATAATGCACTGAGAAAGGAAACATTGGAACGCTTCAGGAAAGTCATGTTGGAATAATGAGAACGATTTGAAGGACTGATGCCAGGCAGAGAGAACAAGCTGTGGTTACTGTTTAAAAAAAAATAAGTGGGAGTTACTTACGCTGTTGGTTTACGATGAAACAAAATACTCACTTTATAATCTCTTGTCTGTATTTGTGTTAAAGATCTGCTGAAGCACAAAAGAGATGTTATGCTGATGTTATTGAGTTGTCAAACCCAATAGTTGAAAAAAAAACTTGTGACATGACAATCTTTGAAAACTCAAAAACATTTGTATACCGAAAACAAGCAGTCTTTTTATTGATTTGCTTACAGAGGTCACAAAATGTAACTGGCACTTCATAATACTCAGTATCAATAGACACGGTTAATGATTTTGACCGTTCTGCATAGAAATGATCAAATATATTCTTCAAAATCCTCACAGCAGTAGGTAAGATGTCACTGAACACCTTTAGAAATGTTAATTCTGTAAAATGTTATATTTCCTGTAGCGCTGATACGTCATGCAGAGCCACTCCAGCTTCTACAAGGCCACATGCCTCAAACTGGGTTGTTTTTTTTTTAGTAATAAAAATAGACAAACTAAAAAAAATTATTGTGTTTTTAACATTATGGAGCTGGAGCTGCCTACAATACCACAATCTGCCCAATGGGATGCACCGTTTAAGACTGAAGCTGACTCTGTTCTGGATCTCATTTGTCACCTGAGATTCCTACCTGTGGATCATCTTCCAACCTAAACCTGAAGAGTTACAGCTGTGGAAGCCACCGGCGCTAACGGTCAGACAACGAGTGCAAAGGGTCTCGGACCTCGACCTGAAAACCATGAATCCAGATGGCACGTCCAAACTCCGGAGGGATTCTCTCGTGAAGAGGAGAAAAGTCAAACTACAAGTGCAAACCCTTCAAGCAACTTGGTCACTTTCAGAAAAATAAAAAAAAATAAAAAAGTAAAGTGATATCACGCAACAGGCAAGAGTCTTTCAAGTTCAACAGAAATAGCTTGGTAAAGCAACGGCATGCCTCTCGATGCGTTGGAGCTACTACTTTGCACAATATGTGTAAATGAGTAGTTCAGGCACTGTGGGAAACGGTTACTGTTACTGCGACCTTGTAATCACGCTGCTTCGTCAGCTTGTCATTTCCTTATTTACATCTTCTGTACATTGTAGTCTGGAATAAGATGAGTTACAGCTTCTGACAGTGGTTGTGATAATCTATCGAGTCCCACCTGTCAGTGAACGCCTGTGCAGTCGACTGGAGGCGATGACGCCCACGCAGAAATCACCCCGGGAACTCCAGCTGCGTCCTCTTCATCGGTTCCCATCATCATCATCCTCATCCTCCCCTCAGGGTAAGGTCAGTTTTTGAAGGCCCCGCAGCGACTGGCTCGACATATGAAATCTTTGAGCAGATTGCCGTCGATCTGCCAGAAAGCTGCCGTCTGGGTCACCTCGGTCAGGTGGTTCACACAGAACTTGAAGCAGAACTCTTCCAGGTCCTGAGTGACAAAGGGAAGAAACACAAGTAGGCACATGTTCTTCATTTTGGTCAAATGTTCTCTAGGAAATGAATGAGACACTTTGAGGAACTCGGTGTTGGCCCAGATGCTTGTGTCCGGGGGGGGATTTTCACGTGACTTGATTCTTCCTCCCCAGCCTGTTCAATTAAGGTCACTACTTCTGGCTAAAAAGCTAACAAACTGCTGGTTGTAGCTTCATATTAACTGAACACACCTGAGAGAGCAATGAATCTCATCCAATTCTTAGCAGGAGAATGAATACGTTTGTTTTGCCGAATGTCAAACTACCTGATTAATAAAAAAAATAAAAAGTTTTTTTCTTTCTTACTCATTCCATAAGACTCTTTTTGTCCTCAATCAACCGTACAATAGTCGTTTCAGCTTTCTATTTGACGTCCGTACGAACAGATAGCTGGTCGACTGACCTCGGCATCGTAGCGCACAGCCGCAGACAGCAGAGAGAAGGCGTTTTCAACCGTGATTCCTCTCTTGATGATGTGTTGACACAGACGTTTCAGACGGTTCTCACAATACGACGTGGCCAAATCGAGCAGCCCTGAGAGAGCGCACGCACACACACACACACACACACACACACACACACACACACACACGGGAACAGTGTTAGTATGACACAAACACACAGAAACGTGAGCAGAGGCGAGGCAGCGAAGTGTGTGAGTGGGTCTGACCGATGGCATCTTCAGGAGGCAACTCCACGTTGTCTGTGTAGAGGAACTCCAGGAAGGAGCGGTACACTGGGTAGGAGAACTGGTCGATTTCAATCACCTCCTTCATGTCTTCATTCCAGTGGGACTGGAACATCGATCTGAAGTGTTCACACCTGCACAACAATAGATATAAAGAGCAGATGCAGCTGCTGAGCAAGCCGGTTGCTTCCTCGGATCAACGAAACCGGCAACTGGGAGGTGAGATCCTGACCTGATTTTGAGCACCGCTTTGTGGACGTAGATGTATTTGCCATCGACGCAGAACTTCAGGTCAGCTGTCTCTGGGTTATCAAACTCTTTCTTCAGAGACTGAGCCACGGTCAAGAAGTCATCGTGCTCTGGAGGGAGAAATCGAGCCCACACGGATAAAAAAAAACCTCAGTTGCTTTAACAACTTGTCTTATTGACGTTATTTTACACGTGTTGTTTAACGTTCTCCTTCGCAACAAACCTAAAAAATACAAACCAGAAACTGGCTCCGGATGATTTTTGAACTATTACTAAATAATTCCTGCCATCATTTGGCCACCCACGCGCCTCTTGTCTTACCCATTGAAAGAAGCCTCCACATGACCGAGGGGGTAGCAAAGCATGCGAAGACGTCGTCGGTGCAGGAGAAGTGGGTGAGGTGAGGCAGCACGATGGACTGGCCCCTGCACTGGCCCCACATGTACACCTGCCCGCTCTGGGTCTTAGCAGCTGACGTATGCGTGGAGTGACAGGCAGCGACCTCGACAATCCTGTCCGGGAAGCCAGAGGAGAGAAGTCAGTCGACGGCGGTGCAGTAAGAGGAGGGTTTATGGTGTGTGCGCGGTGACGGTCTACCTCACCTCTCCTTCTCGGACATGATCTGAACTGGACTCAGCTGGTTGCTTCTGTTGCCGGTGCCCAGTTGTCCGTACGTGTTGGCACCCCAAGAATAAAGCAACCCCTCGTCTGTAAGCGCCAGGCAGTGAGCGTAGCCCGAGACAATCTGGAGAGGAAAGAACAAAATGAAAGCTTGCGTTAGGGGACCCAATATTGTAACAAGCAAACCAAGCCAAGTCTGCTTCATACAGAATTAAATGGAAAAAGAAATGTCATTTTGCTTTGGTTGATAAATGGATTAGTCTGTTTATGTCAATAAGATTCATTTTGATCGTTGGTGTACTGCATGTTTGCGGGTCGGAGCGCCTCAAATGTGGAAAAATTGCTGTGACCTTTGAAGATGTACCTGAAGCTGAATGTGACGCCTCGTGTCGTCAAACACCCACAAACTAATCTGTCAGTGATTTGAAACTTAAAAGCGTAATTTTGTCTCGATCTTGATGAATGCAGACTCAGCGAACGAATAAGTGACCCAAACTCAACTAGATGTAGTTAGAGTTGCAAGGTGGCCAGAGGTAACTCGGGTACGGTGTTCGGTCTCCGACATATTTTAGCTGATGTTTTGACTTGGAATCTTTCACATTTTGGACAACACGAAGCTGACAGGGCAGAAATGTAAATCTACAGATTCGTTCAAACATGTATTTGACACGCATCGTACTCATGAGGGGTTCACGCAAGTGTGATGTGTTTCCAGTGTGTAATCTCACACCTGTTGCACACATAAACCCTGCAGAGCTGCAAGTCGACAGGGAGTGAGCTGGTTCCCGTTGTTTCCGAGTCCGAGTTGCCCGTTCCCGTTGTAGCCCCAACCGTACGCCTGCGGGGGCACAAAGAGAAACACGAGTGTCGTGGCGGTCCGAGCAGGACACGTTCTCGTCGAGCTCCCGCAGGAGTCAAACAATCACCTCGCCGTTGTCCATCACTGCCAGAGAGGAGGTCTGACCGCAGACGATACCGACGGCCACCTTGTTCTGCAGGCAGCTGGAAACTCTGCGTGGCGTGGGCTGGTTGGCTGTGGAGCCTGAGCCGACCTGGCCGCAGTTGTTGTAGCCCCACGCATACACCTGGGAGAAAAGACGGGAGAGTTTGGAGAGTTAAATATCACCTTCCCTCCTGTTAATATAAGAACAGATTGTTTAAAAAAAAAAAAAGAAAAGTCAGAAAATATTCTCAGACATCACTTCTGCTCCAATCTCCAGCTTTTAAGGCTCTTTAGCAGAAGTTTTATGCTTCAGCTAAGAGGCTGCCATGTTTAGACAGAGGGACACGAGTGGATGTAGTTCATACTGATGATTTTTTATTATGCTCTAGCTATAATTATAGAGGATCAGCTGTACTGAGAGTCCTCGACAATTTCTACCAGAAGACAATAAAGATGTATTGCAGTTTATCACAATTTTTCATAACACGGCACGGCTTAATGGAAAAGTTTGACACATGAAAAAAAAAAAAAGACTTGTCAGCCAGTTGTGTCCTCGGTGTTACAAAATTCACCAACCTGGAACTAAATCTCACTCATTGACTGGGTGTGAAGCAGTCTGAAGTACAATAGATTGCTTATGACTGAGCTTAGTTTTCTAAGTTTTCAGCTCAGGGGTATAAACTGCAGCTGTGATTGGACTCCTGTAAGGCTCTGTGTGATTAAGCACCGCCTTCAACCAAAGCCGAGTCACCTGTGGCATTGGAAAGGTTTTAAACAGGCTTTTACTGTAAAAGTAAAGTGGTGCTTGAAAGTGTATGGCAGGACTTTAAGTTCACCTTCAAATTAACTGCTGACCATCGAGGAGTCACAGATTTTTGCCACAGATGTGTCATATGAGATAAAAAAAAATTGTATCTGCTGTTAGGACTTGTGAGGTTTAAGGTCATATTTATTCAGAGATATAGAAAATTCAAAACCTTCGAGCACCACTGTAACTTGTCTTTTTTTGCCCACGAGACACTCACTTCTCCCGAGTCAGTCAGGGCCATAGAGTGGTGCGAGCCACAGGCCACCTCCGTGACCTTCTTATTGAGCAGGTTGGCAGACACGAGCACCGGAGCTACTCCTTGGTTGGTCGTCCCGTTTCCCAGCTGGCTGTAGCCGTTGTGGCCCCAGGCGAACAGCTCTCCATCTGAAACACAGAAGACTGCCGTCATTCCGCTGCACCTTTTAATCCAACTGTGAAAAAGGAGGATTGCGCCCGTTCCGCGAAG